>NC_071657.1:101362712-101450212 GCF_014839835.1 Dryobates pubescens | reverse complement strand
CCCCGACCCCAATACCCCTCACCCCCTAAGCCCTTTCCAGTTCTCTCTGGCACAAAAAAAAAAAAAAATCCGGCTGAAAAAAATCTCTCCTCTCTACTTCGGTACTTAAGAGTGCTATGACTGTCTATTTTGGAAGGCTTTGGTATTACTCCCCTCACTCTCTTCCTTCACCTGCTTAGTCTTCTAGAATGTGAAAACAAATCCCAAGTAGAACAACACTCAGTTTGAAAAGATATGAAATATGCATCCATTAAACAGGGGACCTGTTCTGAGGAGGGTGCCACTACTTCCTTGCCCTTACTTTGTTTCTTAATTTTTGTTAGGACTGAGAAACCTATTCCCCTCAATCACCCAACCAGAAAAAAATTGCAACTAGGACTGATCCTAAACATTCCATGACTGGCCACACTCAGTCTTCACAACTTTCGCTTCGTCCGTCTCTGGCTGCACCCCTCACAGAGACATGGAACCGCAGATCAGGACTCGCACTCGCTTTGTAGGTAATTTCTACGTCTCAGTCATGCCCACTCAGCCACACACCGAAAACATCAAAAAGGCATCAAACATTGGAGGAACCTCCCCTGCCTCCACACAACCCATCCTACAATTCATTAAGTCCCTAAGGGATACAGAGAGGGGCGGCGGCAAACAACATTTGACAGAGAGGGGCGGCGGCATTGGATCTCTTCTATTTGATGCCAAGGCTTCTAGAACATACAAGCAAATTGTAACTAGAGCAAAACAAATTTTGAAAACAAACCTATAGAGAGTGTATCAGTTATAAACAGGGGATCTTCCATTGTGTGTATCAGGAGGCATTTATCATTCTTTACTTTTTTAATTTGTTGTGGAATTATTTGGTCTGTTTCTTTGGTTTTAATTTTTATGGAAAACCCTCTCAGAGCCTAGCAAAGCTGCTTCCCCCATGCACAAGGTCAAGAGAAGCCCCTAACTGGGCTGGTAACACACCTGTTAAGGGGTTCTGATGACATCTGAGGTGGGTCTGGGGGTATCAGAGGAGAATAGGGGGCATATGGAGGGATGTGGGGAGCCTCTACAGTGCCCCAAAAGGATCTTTTAGTTGGACTTTTAGGGTTAGTTCAAGCCTATAACTACTAAGGTGCCTGCTGCCAGCCACCACCACCACCAACTACTATGGCACCCGCCACCAATTACTACAGTGCGTGGCACCAGCCACCCTCAGCTAACTCTAACTGTCCAACTAAAACACCAAGACAATATCCTCCTCTTTAGGGGCACCCCCATGCCCCCAAATTCCCTTTGGGCAGCCCCACACCCATCACAGATGCAAGCAGAGCCCCTTATGAGGGGTGGCAACACTGACCAGTTAGGGGGGTGTCTCTTACCACAGTGCATGGGAAGGAGCTCAGCCAGCTTCTGTTCAGAAGGTTTTATTACAAAAAAACCCCAAAACAAAAACCCACACACACCAGAAACTCAAATCAATGACTATTTAAAAACCCTACAACACACACAAAGGAAAAAACATTCTTTTGTATTACACATACACACTGGAAGTTTACATATTTCAGAACCACATGTAGCTCATTTCAAAGCCTCTTTTCAGACAGATGAATACCACACTTCTACACCTAGTTAAATAGGAGAGCTATGGAGTTGGAGGAGAGGGATCAGGGTTAGCTGGCCTCCTAGGGGTCTTAATCCCCTCCAAGAACATGCAGGCATTTCAAATGTTCTAAGTTGACACAGAAGAACCCTAGAGAGAAGAACAGGCTTGGACTTACCTTGAGGGGAGCCCAAGGAAATCAGAAAAAAGCTGAGCAAAGAGCCAACCTCAGCAGAGCCGGGCACCACTGAGGGGAGCTGAACCCCACTGAGCCCAGTCTGAAGTGGCCAGGCTTGATGGAGCCACCATTCTTCCAGGGAAAGAAAATTCTCTTTGCTGACCAGTCCTAAACATACAATTACTAGCCACACACCCATTCACAACTTTTTCTTCATCCGTCTCAGGCCACGCTCCTCATGAAGACGTGGAAGCACAGACTGGGACTCCCACTCGCTTTGTAGGTATTTTCTACATCTCAGTCGTGCCCACGCTCAGCCACACACTGAAAATACCAAGATGGCATCAAACATTGGAGGAACCACCCCTGCCTCCACACAACCCATACTACAATTCATTAAGTCCCTCAGGGATACAGAGTTCAGCACCAACAGCCAGTTAGTTTTCACAGAGTTCTTCCTTCATGTGTTTTGAGGAGGGTGTCACTACTTCCTTGCCCTTATTTTGTTTCTTAATTTTTATTAGTACTAAGAAAACTACTCCCATCACACCCCCAACCACAAAGAAGTGCAACAAGGACTGATCCTAAACATTCCATGACTGGCCACGCTCAAATTCACAACTTGTGCGTCGTCCTTCTCTGGCTGCTCCCCTCGCAGAGACACAGAACCGCAGATTGGGACTCCCACTCGCTTCGTAGGTATTTTCTATGTCTCAGTCGTGCCCACACTCAGCCACATGCTGAAAACATCAAGAAGGTGTCAAACATTGGAGGAACCACCCCTGCCTCCACACAACCCATACTACAATTCATTGAGTCCCTAGAAGATACAGCGTGGAGCAGCAGCTAACAACAACAACATTTTACAGCGTGGAGCAGCAGCTAACAACAACAACAACATTTTACAGCATGGAGCAGCAGCATTGGATCTCTTCTATTTGATGCCAAGGCTTCTAGAACATACAAGCAAATTGTAACTAGAGCAAAACAAATTTTGAAAACAAACCTATAGAGAGTGTATCAATTACAAACAGGGGATCTTCCATTGTGTGTATCAGGAGGCATTTATCATCCTTTGTTTGTTTTTTAATTGGTTGTGGAATTATTTGGTCTTTGTTTCTTTGGTTTTAATTTGAATGGAAAACCCTCTCAGAGCCTAGCAAAGCTGCTTCCCCCATGCACAAGGTCAAGAGAAGCCCCTAACTGGGCTGTTAACACACCTTTTAAGGGGTTCTGATGACAACTGAGGTGGGTCTGGGGGTATCAGAGGAGAATAGGGGGCATATGGAGGGATGTGGGGAGCCTCTACAGGGCCCCAAAAGGATCTTTTACTTGGACATTTAGGGTTAGTTGGAGCCAACAACTCCTATGGCACCCACCACCAGCCACCACCGCCAACTACTACAGTGCCTGCCACCAGCCACCCTCAACTAACCCTAACTGTCCAACTAAAACACCAAGAAGGAGACACTCTTTAGGGGCATCCACATGCCCCCAAGTTCCCTTTGGGCAGCCCCACACCCATCACAGATGCAAACAGAGCCCCTTAGGAGGGGTGGCAACACTGACCGCTTAGGAGAGATGTCTCTTGCCACTGCGCATGGGAAGGAGCTCAGCCAGCCACTGTTCAGGTTTTCCATTCAAATTTAAAAACAAACATACACACCCAACCCAATGAATATTTTAAAACCCCACAACACACACAAAGGAAAATCCATTCTTTTGTATTACAGATACACACTGTAAGTTTACATTGGAATGGGCTGCCTGGGGAGGTGGTGGAGTCGCCATCACTGGAGGTTTTCAGGAGAAGACTAGATGGGGTGCTTGGTGCTGTGGGTTAGTTGTTTGGGTGGTGTTGGATTGGTTGATGGGTTGGACGCGATGATCTTGAAGGTCTCTTCCAACCTGGTTTATTCTATGTATTCTATGTACATATTTCAGAACCCCATGTAGCTCATTTCAAAGCCTCTTTTCAGACAGATTAAAACCACACTTCTACACCTAGTTAAACAAGAGAACTATGGAGTTGGAGGGGAGGGGGGTGTCAGGGTTATCCTGCCTCCTAGGGGTCTTAATCCCCCCCCCAAGAACATGCAGGCATTTCAAACGTTCCAAGCTGATACAGAGGAACCCCAGAGAGCAGAAAAGGCTGGCACTTACCTGGAGGGGAGCCCAAGGAAGCCAGAAAAAAGCTGAGCAGAGAGCCAACATCAGCAGAGCCAGGCACCGCCAAGGGGAGCTGAGCCCCATCGAGCCCAGTCTGAAGTAGCCCAGCTTGACAGAGCCAACATCATTTTAGGGAAAGGAAATTCTCTTGCTTTGCTGACTGGTTCTAAACATACAGTTACTAGCCACACTGCCATTCACACCTTTTGCTTTGTCCGTCTCTGGCTGTGCTCCCCTTGCAGAGACATGGAACCACAGATCGGGACTCCCGCTCACTTCGTAGGTATTTTCTACGTCTCAGTTGTGCCCACTCTCATCCACACACTCAAAACATCAACAGGGTGTCAAACATTTAAAGTTCTGTGAGGAACTTCCCCTGATTCCACAGAAATCATCCTACAATACATTAAGTTCTTAAGGGATCCATTTCACAGACTGATTGCACCATCGTTTCACAGACTGATTGCACCATATGAGGTGCCACAGGGAGCCAAGTCACGCTGCCCCCTAAGACTAAAGATCCCATTACAGAAATCTCTCCTCCCTATATGTTTTTAATTCCAATGGAAAACCCTCTCCACAGAGCCAAGCAAAGCTGCTTCCCCCATGCACAAGAACAAGAGAAGCGCCTAACAGGGCTGTTAACACACCTTTTAAGGGGTTCTGATGGCATCTGAGGTGGCTCTGGGGGTATCAAAGGAGAATTTGGGGGCGTACGCTGATCCGACAGGAGCCGAGCCACCCTTTCAGGGGAAGAAAATCCTCTTGCTTCCCTGAGAGTGCTGAGGCAACTCATCCCGAGACTATAAATCCAACTAAAAACTCATCTTTATAAAGATATTCAGGAATGGCATTAATTGCGACAGTAAAAAGGCTCTGAACTCACCCCCCCACCGGATCTCCTCTGCAAGATGCAAATGATTCTAGAATGGAAAAGCAAATTGCATGTAGAGCAAAAAAAAATTTGACAACATACTTATAAAAGATGAATCGATTACAACCAGTGGACCTTCCTTTGTGTGCATCAGGGAGAGTTTTCATTCTTTGTATTTTTTTTTTTTATGTTGTGGGGTTATTCTTTGTTTCTTTGCTTTTCATTTGAATGGAAAGCCCTCTGAACACAGCCTAGCAAAGCTGCTTCCCAATGCACAAGGGCGAGAGAAGCCCCTAACTGGGCGGGTAAGGGTTAGCTGGCTTCTTAGGGATTTTAATGTCCTCCAAGAACATGCAAGCATTTCAAACAAGCTGATACAGAAGAACCCTGAACCCTAGAGAGCAGCAGAGGCTGGCACTTACCTGGAGGGGAGCCCAAAGAAACCAGGAAAAAGCTGAGCAAAGAGCCAACCTCAGCAGAGCCGGGCACCACTGAGAGGAGCTGGGCCCCACCAAGCCCACGCCATTTCAGTTCACCTCGCCTCCTCTCACTTCATTTCAGGGAGCCCCACACTGTGCCAGTTCGCCTCACCTCACCTTGCCTCCTCTCACTTCATTTCGGGGAGCCCCATGCCATGCCAGTTCAGTTTGCCTCCTCTCACTTCATCTCGGGGAGCCCCACACCATGCCAGTTCCCCTCACCTCACCTCCTCTCACTTCATTTCGGGGAGCCCCACACGTGAGCTGCTGCAGGGAGTCTGAGCCACCGCCAGCTCAGGCGAGGAAAAAAAATCTTTTCCTTTGCTGAAAGCATTATGCCAACTCACCCTAAAACTAAAACTCTCCTGTTTACATGGATAGTCAAGAACATCATCAATTGCTATATGAAAAGCTTTGCAATCACTCCCACTGGGTCTCTTCCATTACACACAAAGTACAGCGATGCACAGTTTGAAAACAACTATGAAGTGTGTATCACTCACTCAACAACAGGGAACCTTTCTTTGTGCATGTCACGAGGGTTGGCATTCTTGATTTCTTTGAGCTTCTTTGCCTCATCCAGGATATTTTTGTTTTAGTTTTTTTGTACTAACACAAACCCTTTCCCCCCCACACACACAAATCTCACACCAAATATGATTACAACCACCCCCACCGGTCCTAAACACACAACTATTGGCCACACTCCCATTCACAACCACCACCCCCACCAGTCCTAAACACCCAATTATTGGCCACACTCCCGTTCACAACCACCACCCCCACCAGTCCTAAACACCCAACTATTGGCCACACTCCCGTTCACAACTTTAGCTTCATCTGTCTCTGGCCGTGCTCCTCGGAGAGACAGAAGTGCAGATCAGGACTCCTGCTCGCTTCGTAGGCATTTTCTACGTCTCAGTTGTGCCCGCACTCACCCGCACACTCAAAACATCAACAAGGATCCTAACATTTTAAGTTCTTTTAGTAATTTCCCCTGCTTCCACACAAACAATCCTACAATACCCTAAGGGATCCCATGCACATAAAATACAAGCAGTGCCCGTGATCATTAAACAGGGCCTGCAATAAAAGAACAATAAAACAATGCTTATAATACCTTTAGAACCCCCTGGTTCCAACCCAAGACCTCTTCTACTTCGGGCGGCAATTTTCCTTTCTCCCTCACAGGGCACCCCCTTACGGCTTACAGGCTGCCTCTTTCCCTTTAAAACGTACCTTTTCCTGCCTGGTGACTCTTCTCTATTCCTGGGGTGATCTGAGTGAGTTCAAGAAGTTCTGCCTGAAAAACATCAGAGGGGGCCCCTAGAGAGATCCTGTTCCTCAGCAGGTCCTGCAGCCAAACAGAGGGGTGGTTCTGCCATGGTCACCAGAAACTGATCTGTGGAAAAAGATGAACTCCACAATTCAATTTATGGAGTTTTGCAGGCTAGATTGCAGTGCTGGACACAGGTAGGACCTCTCCTCAAGGCCTACATGACAGTTTTGGCAACTCAACATATTTTCACAGAGGAGGAAGTGGGGACTGTTGCAGTCCCAGAAATCTGTTTCATATTTTCCTATTTTCTGTGGGTTACTGCATATGTTTTTCAACTTTTTTTATCAGAGCTGCAATCCATCCCCCCCCCAACTAACCCTAACCATCCAACTAAAATAAGCCCAGGAAACACTCCATTGGCCCCCACATGCCTCTGTGTGCCCCTAAATTCCCCTTTGATATGCCCACACCCACCATAGATGCTAACAGACCCCCTTAGGCAGGGTGGCAACACTGACCGGTTAGGCATCCTCCCCTGCTCCTGTGCATTGCGAGCAGCTCTGCTGGCCTTGGCTGAGAGGGTTTTCCATTCAGATAACAAACAAACAAAATCAATACCTTTAAAAACCCTACCCCACACACACAGGAAAATCTGTATGTTACAGATACACACTGAAATTTCACAACCACATGCACCTCATTTGAAAGCCTCTTCTCATACTAATTAATGCCAATCCTCTAGATAAACACAGGGGCTAAGGAGTTGGAGTCACATGGTTGGATGGGGAGGGTCAAGGTTAGCTGGCCTCTTTTCATTCCCCTCCAAAACCATTCAGGTACTTCAGACATTCAGAGCTGCTACAGGAGAACCCCAGAGAGCAACAGGGGCTGGCACTAACCTGGAGGGGAGCCGAGCAGTTGAAGGGAGCCACAAACCCACCCCCCTCACCTCCCCACCCCAAAAGGGCAGAGCCACAACCACCCCACCCCCCCCACAAAGGGCAGAGCCACAACCACCCATCCTCCACAACAACTAAGCCTAACCATCCCACTAAAACACCCCCAGGAGACACTACATTGGCCCCCACATGCTTCTATATGCCCCTAAATTCCCCTTTGATACCCCCACACCCACCATAGATGCCAACAGAACCCCTTAAGAGGGGTGGCATCACTGACCAGTTAGGGGTCCTCTCCTGCCCCTGCGCATGGGGAGCAGCTCAGCTGGCCTTGGGTCAGAGGGTTCTCCATTCAGAAAAGCAAACAGCAACAAAATCACTACATCTTGAAAAACCCAACACAAAGGAAAATCCACTTTGTATGTTATAGATGCACACTAAACTTTGAGAGCCACACATACCTCATTTGAAAGCCTCTTTTCATACACATTAATAGCCAGGTTCTATACCTAGTGAAGCACATGAGCAATGGAGTCGGATTCATGTGGTTGGAGGGGGAGGGTCAGGGCTAGCTGGCTTCCTACGTGTTTTATTCCCCTCCAAAAATATTCAGAGCTGCTACAGAACCACCCCAGAGGGCAAGAGAGGCTGGCACTAACCTGGTGGAGTGCTGAGCCACTGAAGGGAGCCCACGGAGGCTGGAAAACATGGAGCAAAGAGGCAACCTCAGCCGAGCCAAGCGGCACCAAGCACAGCTGGATGGAAATCCTCTCTCCTCACTGACTGGTCCTAAATATATGATTACTGCCCACACTCCCACTCACAACATTCACTTCATACATGTCTGGCCATGCTCCTCATGCAGACATGGAACTACAGATCAGGACTCCCGCTCACTTTGTAGGTATTTTCTATGTGTTGTGCTCACGCTCACCCGCACGCTCAAAACATCAATGGGGTGTCAAACATTCAGCTCTTGCAGGAACCTCCCCTGCTTCAACACAGACAATCCTACAATTCATTAAGTTCTTAAGGGATCCACTTTATATAATACAACATCTGAGCCCAGCCGCTGCAGGGAGCCGAGCCGCCCCCAAGACTAAAAATCCAATTACAAAACTCTCCTCTCTATACAGATGGTCAGGAACAGTATTAATTGCTATGCAAAAAGGCTTTGAGATCAGCCCCATTGGAACTCTTCCATTAGATGCAAAGGCTTCTAGAATGTAAAAACAAATTCTAAGTGGAGCAAAACAGATTTTGCAAGCATACCTATATAAAAGGTGCATCAATTCAAACTAGGGGACCTCCCTTTGTGTGTATCAGGAGGCATTTGTCATCCTTTGGTTCTTTTATTTGTTGTGGAATTACTTGTTCTTGGTTTTTGTTGTTAATTTGAACACAAAGCCCTGTCAGAGCCTAGGAAAGCTGCTTCCCCATGCATAAGGGCAAGAGAAGCCCCTAAATGGGCTGTTAACACACCTTTTAAGGGGTTCTGATGCCATCTGAGGGGGGTCTGGGAGTATCAAAGGAGAATTTGGGGGCATATGAAGGGATGTGGGGAGCCTCTAGAGGGCCCCAAAAGAATCTTTTAGTTGGACATTTAGGGTTACCTGGAGCCAGCCACTAGCACCACCACCTGCTATGGCACCTGCCACCAGCCACCACCACCACCACCTACTACTACTGCACCTGCCACCAGCCAACAACAACTAACCCTAACCATCCAACTAAAATACCCACAGGAGACCCTCCATTGCCACCCACATGCCCCTGAATTCCCTTTGGGTAGCCCCACACCCATCACAGATGCACACAGAGCCCCTTAGGAGGGGTGGCAACACTGACCAGTTAGGGGGACATCTCTTGCTGCTGTGCGTGGGAAGCAGCCCAGCTGGCCTCTGTTCAGAAGGTTTTCTATTCAAATAAACAACCACCCAAACCAATGAATATCAAGAAGCCCTACAACAAAGGAAAATCCATTCTTTGAGTGTTAGACACTGCAAGTTTACATATTTCAGAACCACATGTAGCTCATTTCAAAGCCTCTTTTCAGAGATTAATACCATGCTTCTACACCTAGTTAAACAGGAGAGCTATGGAGTTGGAGGAGGGTCAGGGCTAGCTGGCCTCTTAGGGGTCTTAATCCCATCCAAGAACATGCAGGCATTTCAAACGTTCCAAGCTGACACAGAAGAACCCCAGAGAGCAGCACAGGCTGGCACTTACCTGGAGGGGAGCCCAAGGAAGCCAGAAAAAAGCTGAGCAAGGAACCAACCTCAGCAGAGCCAGTCTGGGAGTATCAGATGGCAATCTGGGGACATAGAGAGGGATCTGGAGAGCCCCAAAGGATCTCTTAGTTGGATATTCAGGATTTCTTGGGTCCAAAACCAGCCACAACAGACCCCCCTGCCACCCCACTAAAGTACCTGGAGACCTCCCTCCATTGGCCCCCACATCCCCCTAAATTCCCTTTTGATATCCCCACACCCACCACAGATGCCAACAGACCTCCTTAGGAGGGATGGCAACACTAATGAGTTGGCAGGGTTGTCTCCTTACCCTGTGCATGAGGAGCAGCTCAGCTGGACTCTGTTCAGCAGCTCTTCCAATCAAACCAAAACCAACCAGACAAAAATAAAGCCAGTGAATATTAACCCTACAGCACACAAAGAAAAACCACTGTGTGTTACAGATAATACACTGCGCAGTTATGCAGTTCAGAACCCCATGGATCTCGTTTCCAAGCCTTCTTTCATACAAATTAATACCATTCTTCTACATCTACTTAAACAGGAGAGCTATGGACTTGGATTGATAGGGTGCAGGGGATGGTCAGCATCAGCTGGCCTCTTAGGAGTTTTAACCTCAGAGGCCCAGTCACCATCACCTCAGGGGAGGAAAATTCTCTTCCCTCACTGAAAGCACTAAGCCAACTCACCCTAACACTAAAAAACCCAACTGAAAATCTCTGCTGTTTGCATAGTCAGTCAGGAATATTATGCTACATTGCTAAGTAGAAAGCTTTGCAGTCACCCCAACTGGATCTCTGCCATTATGCACAGAGGCTTCTACAATGTAAAAACAAATTGAGTAGAGCACCACACAGTTGTAATCCACTATGAAATGTGTATCAGTTCCTCAAATCCAGGGGACCTTCCTTTGTGTGCATCGCAGGGGTTGTCATTCTTTATTTCTTTGGGCTTATTTGCTGTATCAGGGATCTTTTTGTTTCTTGTTTAATACAAACCAAAACCTTTCTCCCCTTTCCGCCACCCACACACCAAACTCACAGCAAATACAATTACAATAAGAATGGCCAGTCCTAAACACACAATTACTGACCACGCTCCTGGTCACAACTTTGGCTCCGTCCGCCTCTGGCCCTGCTGTTCATGGAGACGTGGCACCACAGATCAGGTCTCCCGCTTGCTTCGTAGATATTTTCTATGTCTTGGTCGTGACCACGCTCAAAACATCAACAGGGTGTCAAACAAGTTCCTTCAGGAGTTTCCCCTGGTTCCACACAGACAATAGAATAGAATAGAATTAACCAGGTTGGAAGAGACCTTCGAGATCATCATGTCCAACCTCTCATCCAACACTACCCAATTAACTAAACCATACAAACAAGCATCCTGTCAAGCCTTGCCCTGAACACCCCCAGCGACAGCGACCCCACCACCTCCTCAGGCAGCCCATTCCAGTGGGCAATCACTCTCTCTGTGTAAAACCTCCTCCTAACCTCCAGCCTAAACCTCCCCTGATGCAGCCTGAGACTGTGTCCTCTTGTTCTGGTACTGCTTGCCTGGGAGAAGAGACCAACCTCGACTCCCCTTCAGGTAGTTGTAGAGAGCAATAAGGTCACCCCTGAGTCTCCTCTTATCCAGACTAAGCAACCCCAGCTCCCTCAATCTCTCCTCATAGGGCTTGTGCTCCAAGCCCCTCACCAACCTTGTTGCCCTTTTCTGGACACGCTCCAGCAAGTCAACCTCCTTCCTAAACTGAGGGGCCCAGAACTGGACACAGGACTCAAGATGCGGCCTGACCAGTGCAGTGTACAGGGGCAGAATGACCTCCCTGCTCCTGCTGGCCACACTGTTCCTGATGCAGGCCAGGATGCCATTGGCCCTCCTGGCTGCCTGGGCACACTGCAGGCTCATGTTCAGTCTACCGTCAACCAGCACCCCCAGGTCTCTCTCAGCCTGACTGCTCTCCAGCCACTCTGACCCCAGCCTGTAGCTCTGCATGGGATTGCTGTGGCCAATTGGCAGAACCCGGCACTTGGATGTGTTCAGTCTCATGCCGTTGGACTCTGCCCATCTGTCCAGCCTGTCGAGGTCCCTCTGCAGAGCCTCTCTACCCTCCAGCAGATCAACTCCTGCCCCCAGCTTGGTGTCATCAGCAAATTTACTGATGATGGACTCGATGCCCTCATCCAGATCATCAATAAAGCTGTTAAAGAGCATGGGGCCCAGCACTGATCCTTGGGGCACACCACTGGTGACTGGCTGCCAGCTGGATGTGGCACCATTCACCACCACTCTCTGGGCTCGGCCCTCCAGCCAGTTCCTAACCCATCGCAGTGTGCTCCCATCCAAGCCATGGGCTGACATCTTGGCCAGGAGTTTGCTGTGGGGGACGGTGTCAAAGGCCTTGCTGAGGTCCAGGTAGACTACATCCACAGCCTGCCCCGCATCCACCAGGTGGGTTACCTGATCATAGAAGGAGATCAGCTTGGTCAGGCAGGACCTGCCCTTCCTAAACCCATGCTGGCTGGACCTGATCCCTTGGCCATCCTCCAAGTTCTGTGTGACTGCACTCAAGATGACCTGTTCCATAATCTTGCCTGGCACTGAGGTCAGGCTGACAGGTCTATAATTCCCTGGCTCATCCAACCGGCCCTTCTTGTGGATGGGCACCACGTTGGCCAGCTTCCAGTCGTCTGGGATGTCTCCAGTGAGCCAGGACTGATGAAAAATGATGGAGAGCGGCTTGGCCAGCACATCTGCCAGCTCTCTCAGCACCCTGGGACGGATCCCATCTGGTCCCATGGACTTGTGGGGATCCAAGTGGCTAAGCAGATCACCAACTACCCCATTGTGGAACAGAGGAAGACTATGCTGCTCCCTAACTCCTTCTGCCAGCTCTGCAGGCCAGCTGTCTGGAAGACATTCTGTCCTGCTAGAAAAAACTGAGGCAAAGAAGTTGTTAAGTAACTCTGCCTTCTCCTCATCCTTTCTTACAACGTTACCCTCCGTGTCCACCAAGGAGTGGAGGTTGTCCCTGCCCTTCTTCTTGCTATTAATGTATTTATAGAAGGACTTTGTTGTCCTTCACAGCAGAGGCCAGTCTAAGCTCCAAATGTGCTTTTGCCTCCCTAGTTTTCTTCCTACAAGACCTAGCAACATCCTTAAACTTTTCATGGGTTGCCTCCCCTTTCTTCCAAAGATGATACACCCTCTTTTTTTTCCTTAGTTCTTTTAGAAGCTCAATGCTACAATATCTTAGGTTCTTCACAGATGCCCCCAAACCCACAGTCATGAAATACAAACAATGCTATTAACAATTTAAACAGTGCCTGTAATGAAACAATAAGAGAAACAATGCTTAGTGGAACCCCCTGGTTGCACCCCAAGGGCTCTTTTACCTGTGGCAGCAATTTGCGTCTCTCCCTTGTAGGATGTCCCTTTACAGCAAACCTTTTCCTGCCTGGCAGCTCATCGGTTCCTGTGGTGACCTGAGTGAGTTAAAGGAGCTCTGCCTGAGAAGCCTCTAAGGAGGCGCTCAGAGGTCCTGTTCCCCAGCAGATCCTGCAGCCAAATGGAGAGGGGTCCAGCCACGGTCCTCAGAAACTGATCTGGGGAAAAAGACAAACGCCACAACTCAGATAACTGATGGAGTTCTATAGACCTCACTACAGCCCTGGACACAGGTGTAGGATCTCTCCTAAAGCCCTCAGTGCCAAGCAATTTCACAGACTCAACTTACTGTCATAAAAGAGGAAGTTGGACTATTTCCCAGGAGTCTGTTGCATATTTTCCTGGTTTCTGCAGATAGTTTTCCTCCTTCTCTTACCAGCCAATTATGTGATCTCTTAGGGGGTTTAATCCCCTCCTAGAACATTCAGGCATGTCAAACCTTCACAGCACCTACACAGGAACCGCAGAGAGCAACAGAGGCTGGCACTAACCTGGTGCAGAGCTGAGCAGAGAGCAGACCTCAGCAGAGCCGGCTGGCACCCAGGGGAGCTGAGCCCCAGCCCACCCAGTGAAAAGTAGCCCAGCTTGACAGAGCTGGACAGAGCCACCATCTCTTCAGGGGAAGGAAATCCTCAGGCTTCACTGAGAGCACTAAGCCAACTCTCCCTAAGACTACAAATCTCTCCTGTTCATATAGGTAGTCAAGAATGGCATTATTGACCTCACCCCTGCTGCGTCTCTTCCTTTACACACAAAGGCTACTGGAAGGTAGAAGCCAATTCCAGGTAGAGCAAAGCAGTTTGAAATCAAAACTATAAAGTGGGTCTCAAGGAATTAAAGCCAGGGAGCCCTCCTCGGTGTGTGTTGGGGGTGGGAGGGGGAGTGTGTGTCTTTGTTTCTTTCGCCTTTATTCTTTGTCCTGAGGTTTCTTGGGGTTTTGTCTCTTTTCTTTAATTTGAATGGAAAAAACCTCTGAGGAGAGCCCAGCCCAGTGAAGCCTCATCCCACACACAGGAGGGAGAATCCCCTACCTGCTCAGTGCTGCCCCTGCTCTTCAGGGGTCTGCTGGCATCTAAGGTGGGTCTGGGGTTATCAAATGGGAATTTGGGCACACAGAGAGGAATGTGAGGAACCTGCCGGAGGGTCTCCCAAAGGACCTTTCAGTTGGATCCAACAGAGGCTGCTGCTGCCAAGCCAGGACCCCCGTCAACAACAGAGGCCATTGCCGGTAAGCCAGCCACCACCCCCACCCAACAACAGAGGCCGCTGCTGCCAAGCCAGGACCACCCTCCACCCCAAAACAACAGAGGCCGCAGCCAAGCCAAGCCAGCCCCCCCCCAACCACTCAGGCCGCCACCAAGCCCAGCCAGGCCCCCTCCACCCCCCCAAGCACTCAGGCCGCCGCCAAGCCCAGCCAGCCCCCCCCCCCCAAAGCACTCAGGCTGCCGCCAAGCCCAGCCACCTTCCCGCCCCCAACAGAGGCTGCTGCCAAGCCAAGCCAGCCACCACCACCCCCCCCCCCCCCCCAACAACAACTATCCCTAACCATCCAACTAAAATGCCCCCAGGAGACCCTCCATTGGCTCCCACATACCCCTAAATTCCCCCTAATTTCCCCTTTATAGCCCCCACACCCACCACAGATGCCAACAGACTCCCTTAAGGGGGGGGCAACACTGACCAGTCGGGGGGGGGGGGGGTGAGGGGGGCCCATCTCCTACCTGTGCATGGGGCACAGCCCAACCAGCCTCTCTTCAGAGGCCTTTCCATTCGAATTAAACTACTAAACATAAAACCAGTGGGGGCTCCTTTGTGTGTATTGTGGGGGT
This sequence comes from Dryobates pubescens, assembly GCF_014839835.1. Classification (NCBI taxonomy): domain Eukaryota; kingdom Metazoa; phylum Chordata; class Aves; order Piciformes; family Picidae; genus Dryobates; species Dryobates pubescens. The sequence continues at coordinate 101,435,215 of NC_071657.1, read as the reverse complement.
TTAATTTGCAGCTCGAGGTCATTTGAAACCTTTTGGCATACACATTACTACTGCTCTGCAACCTCTGGATGAACAGCACAGCTTTCCCTCTGCTAGGATACCTCACACTAATACTTACATTTTGTCATGGGTTTCCATCCCCTCCAGGAACCATCAGGCAAGCAGCATTTGGGAGAGGCTGCCCCCACCCCTCACTCACCTGCTCCTCTGCTACATCATTGCTGTAGTGGTTTGAGCCTTAATGGGGAGTTAAGAGCTCAGATGGGGGCAAGGCTGAGAATCTCTTCCCCCCCTCCTCCCTCCCAACAGAGAGGAAAAAAAAAAAGGAAAGGGAAGGACCAAATCCACCAAGAAATAATTTGGAGTCGGCCTGGCAGTAGAGAGGTAGAGAGTTTTCTTTAAACAATATGTAACAGGTAATGTTCACAAGGGCAAGGAACATTCAGTCAGAGTGTTCCAGCAACTGTCTCTTTCTTAAAGGCACAGCCTAAAATGGTCACAAATCCTTGTTCCTTGCCCTTGTTAGTATCCTCCTTTTTATATCCCAGCTGGGCAGGGAGGGGGGAGTGAAACAGACACAGTTTCCCAGGGGGAAAACCCCCTGCAGGGAGGGCAAAGCACTCACAAGCCCTACATCCTGTTTTCAGAATGGGCCTTAACCCACCACACTCCCCCCCCCTCTGTTCCACTTCCACTGTCCTGTCACAGCCCCTTCATCCAGCCTTGACACATAGTATTCAAATCCTCGATGCAAGTCCCTCATTATCCCAGCTTGCCCTCTCTCAGGGCAGTCTCTCTGGTGCTTCAACTGGGCAGGGATGTGGAGAAGAATCAGGAATCAGTCTGACTTTGAAAGGGAAAGAGAAAAATCAGGAACAGTCCATTGCTGTAGGAACAGCAGGAACAAGTGCGGGTGAAATGACCCAGGAGCTCTCTGGGTTGGTGTGCAGTGTGTATGTCGAGTCCTGGACACCAGGCTAGTGTTAAGCTAGGAGGCAAAAAGCTTAAACCAACTTCTAACTACTACTCACAGAGTAACTATAATACACTGATGTGTGTTGCCCCCTCCGAGTTCATCCCCTCTCAGCCAGAGACACCTTCTGCTGTGGGATACACTGAATGTCCCCAGTTTCTAACATGCCCCAGTAGGTGTGACCAGGCCCCTCAGCAGAGACCACCCCTGGGGTTGGTTTGCCTAGCACTGGCAAGCCCTCCACCCTGTTCTCAGAGTGGTCTGTAACCCACCACAATCACCCACCCCCCTGTGGCATCATGGAAGGAAAGAGAGACAGCAGAGGGGCTGCCCTGCTTCTTATAGCCCCGACCCAGAGACACCTTTCTTGGTAGGGTTTGCACCTTCAGCACACAGCTGAGTTTTTGCAGCGCTTCTGTGAGAGCTGTTGCACAGCTCTGCATCTCCAAGCATGTTCCATGTTCCCCAGGATTTACTACCCCCAGATCACCTTGCAGTCAGTGCATTTCTCCCTGGTAATCAACCCCCAGCTCTTGTGCCTGTTGCTCTCAGTGCATTTCTCCCTGGTAATCAACCCCCAGCTCTTGTGCCTGTTGCTCTCAGTGCATTTCTCCCTGGTAATCAACCCCCAGCTCTTGTGCCTGTTGCTCTCAGTGCATTTCTCCCTGGTAATCAACCCCCAGCTCTTCTGCCTGTTGCTCTCTAATTAAATCTTTCCATGGTTTCAGCTTTCTGAGCCTGTGTCGGTACAACTCCTGCTCAGGGCACAGAGAGAGACAAAGCTTCCTTCTGTCCTGTGGTTCCAGGAAGGGTCCTGGCACCCCCAGGCAGGCACCAACAGGGTGGCAGCCGTGAGGTGACATCAGCCTTGCTCAGTCAACAAAGTGGAAAGCAAAGAGTCAACCTGTAAGGAGTAGAGCAAAAAGCAAAGCACAGACCTCAGTTACTCACGTTGTAAACCTGCAAATAGGTTTCCACGCACCCTAGAAAAACACTACACAACCATCTCGTTTTCCTCTGGCATTCATTTAACTGGCAGAGCTGTGAGCTGATGGCATTCAAAAACACACAGTCAGCATCTGGTGGTACTGGGAGCACCAAGGAGAGAGTTTGGGATACTGGGAAGACACAGGGGCCACAAAGGGGGAGGAAATCTGGAGGTTACTGGGAGCGCTGGGAGATTGGGAAGGCTAGGAAGGGAATTTGGAGTTACTGGAAGGAACACGAAGACGACAGGCGCCATGCTAGGAGAGCGCTTACTCTTACTGGGAGGAGAGCCCCTCCTGACTCTTCCCGACTGCTGTTAGACCACCCCAGCCCGCCCGCTCGCCCGCCCGCTTGCCCCACCGGCGACCGGTAGTGCGCCACTCCCCCACCCCGTCGCAGCTCCTAAACGGTCCTGGCTCTGCTCCGGGAACCCGGCTCCAGGAGCCTGCCTCCGGCAGAGCCAGAGCAGAGTCCTGCAGCTGCGAGAGAAAAGCCCCAGAGAGCAGCAGAGGCTGGCACTTACCTGACGCAGAGCGACCAAGAACCCGATAGCCACAGCAGGCCAGCGAGTGCCGTTTGAAAGCCGCCAGCAGCATGCGCACGAACAACCCTCGCCGCGGCGCATGCGCTGAATCCATGTCAACGATCGTGACGCTATCACCCTGGAGAGACCAGAGCCTCGCTGCGGCGCAGGAGCTGCACCCATGTCAGCACTCCAGTCAGTCTCTCCCTCTTCCCTTCTCCCCCTAACAACTTTCCAGCATTTCAAGCATCAGTTCGCTGCAGCAGTGAGCGCCCGCGGGGCGGCACACGCCGCAGCATGGCTGCGGTGCCGGCCAGTACGCAGGAGGGGGCAGCCCTGAGCGCTGCCCTGGGCGTGGGCAGCAGCTTGGCCTGGCCCCGCTCAGGATGTTTTGGCATTTGAACTAAAACCCACACCACACGCAGGTAAAAGCCTCAGTTTATGATGGGTACAGCCGCAGGCTGTGCTTGTAGCTCAAGCCCCTGTGTAACTTTATTACGATTCCCACAGCCTTTACAACAGGGAGGGCAGACCGGGGGTGGTTTCCAAAGCTTTGTGACACAGCAGTCGCTCCAACTCCTCCCTCTCTGTTGCAGTTTGAGCTGGGTGCCCCCCCTGGTATGTTCACTTCCGGTGTCCAGAAGTCCAGCCCAGAGGGATGGACACAGAAAATTGTGTGTATTTCCTACCATAATTCTTTGCACCACTATAAGATCCAGTGCGGGGTCTGGCACTTTCTCTTTTCTTCCTCCTCCGCCAGCCGGTAACTGGGGGAGATGTCTGCTGGCTTTGGGCCTGGCTAGGCCCAAGGCCACAGGGGGATGGGCAGTCTCAGGCCTGGCCAGCTGAGACTAGCCCAGCAGAGGGAGGGGGAAGAAGGAGCCCTGAGGGTCTTGAGTGTACCCTCAGGTGGGAATGGGATGCCTCTGGATTTGCTTTGGGATCTTTCTTTGTCACTGTGTTTTGGGTTTTCTGTAACATTTCACTGCTTTCTATTTAAACTTTCATCTCTTTTGCAATCCGTTTGTCTGAGTGTTTTATTCCTGCCCGTGGTAGGGAGAGAGGGGGCTGCCTCAACCCAGCACATTCTTGGTAGCAGAGGATGGTTATTGTGGGGAGGGGGTCTGCCTCTAAACCCAGCCACATTCTTGACGAGCCAGCCAGGAGAGGAGTTTGTTATTGTGTGCATTCTGCAGATCGGATTGCAAAAGACAAGAAAGTTTAAATTTAGTTCTGGGCGTTGTTCTGGTTTTCTGGCAGTTGGGGCTCAATATGTTGTTGTTGGGGTGATTGTGTGAGTTCTTGTGGATTGCAGGGGGACACCTGGTGCGTGGCCGGTGGCACGGAGCCCGTCCTGCTATTTCAAGCAGGGGTGGCTCTTAACCATCGGAACTGGGGCATCGCTTAAGAATGCCTGCCCTCCTCCACCTTTACTCTCTGCGGAGCGGCAGAAGCGGCGGGGGGTGAAGTGGGGGAAGGGGCAGTGGCGAGCTGATCAAAGTTGGGTCCGTTCTCACTGCGGGGTAGGGCCAGCCGCGGCGGAGCGGGTGAGCCCGGCTCCCGATACCCAGGAAGGGCGAACGGGAATTCAGTTCGAAAGCTGTTCTCAAGAGCCCTGGGGACGTGTTTATGGCTTTCTCTGGAGGAGCCATTTGAATGCCCAAGGGGTGGAGGCAATTTTGATTCTGTACCGCGGCGGTAGAGGTGGCTGGAGCCCTGCTGTATGCTCGGGTTTCGGCGGCTGAGGGCCGAGCCGTGCACTCGGAGCAGCGATGGGGGCTCGGGCCGTCCTGCTCGGGCTGTGGCAATGGTGGGTTCGGCTGTGCGCCCGGGGCGGCGACGGCGGCCCCGGCCGTGCACTCGGGCTGTGGCGGCTGAGGGCCGAGCTGTGCGCTCGGAGCGGCGGCAGCGGCTCGGGCCGTGCACTCGGGCTGCGGCGGGGCCGGCCCTACTCTCTTCCCTGACGTTTTTGGACGAGTTCCGAAAATGGCGCCTAGCACCTGGCTCCACCTCCCTTCTTCTCAGCAGGTTGTGGAGCAGCCCCTCCCTCTCCCGGGGTGGGGCTGTGTACTTGGAGCTGCCACATCTGCGGTATGCGAACGCCCAGTGGAGAGGCAGTGTACCTGTGGCATGCATCTGTGGAGCCTCGGGCCGCGGCTGAAAGCTGTCAGCACTGGGCTTGGGATAGGTCCGTGCAGTGGTGAGAGAGGCTCAGCGTGCTATTTTCCTGGAGGGGTGGAGAAGCAGCAGAGCTTGATTGTTCTGACTGGCTTGCCCCAGGAGTGGAAATATGCCGCTGAGTAGATAGAGATGGGAATAAAGGTTTGGTTGAGAAGTTGTGAGGTTCTTTCCAGGTGACCAGAATGTCCAACGGATCCATGAAGAGCTTGCACCGCAGAAGAGTGAACTCTGCATCGCGGGAGGTTCCATTAGATGAGAGGAGAAGGACTGGAATGGACTGACACTTGAGCTTGAAGGAGAGACTGGTTGAGTGGACGCCCAGATGAAGATGTGGACTTCGCCGGACATGTCATCAGAAGACTTCTGATTTGATGATGTGTTTAGGTGCAAAGATTATGGTATGAAATAAGGGGTGGCATGTTGCAGTTTGAGCTGGGTGCCCCCTGATGTGTTCACTTCCTGTGTCCAGAAGTCCAGCCCAGAGGGATGGACACAGGAAATTGTGTGTATTTTCTACCATAATTCTTTGCACCACTATAAGATCCAGTGCGGGGTCTGGCACTTTCTCTTTTCTTCCTCCTCCGCCAGCCGGTAACTGGGGGAGATGTCTGCTGGCTTTGGGCCTGGCTAGGCCCAAGGCCACAGGGGGATGGGCAGTCTCAGGCCTGGCCAGCTGAGACTAGCCCAGCAGAGGGAGGGGGAAGAAGGAGCCCTGAGGGTCTCGGGTGTACCCTCAGGTGGGAATGGGATGCCTCTGGATTTGCTTTGGGATCTTTCTTTGTCACTGTGTTTTGGGTTTTCTGTAACATTTCACTGCTTTCTATTTAAACTTTCATCTCTTTTGCAATCCGTTTGTCTGAGTGTTTTATTCCTGCCCGTGGTGGGGAGAGGGGGCTGCCTCAACCCAGCACACTCTCCAGCTGGAGAGGTTCTGCTCTGCATCGCCTCACACAGCACCTACATTGTGAAATGTTTTGTGGTCCCCTCCGAGACCTTTCAGCCCTTTAGGGGGGTGCCCCCAGCCCTCGCTCACCTGCTCCTCTGCTGCACCATCCCCCTGCCCCACCTGGCACAATCCCCCCACTCCCTTTGCTTTACGTTCTGCCTTTTGGGGGAGAATCAAACTGCCCAGCCAGCAGCTCATTCCTTTCCTAGTCAGATGTGTACACATCCCCCTCCCCCCAAAGGAGAACTCTGCTGCAGAAATGAAGGGGGGGAGGGAAGGGTCCCCCACAAACAGCTGCAGCTACTCCAGCCCCTGTGCTGCTGGCTGGTGGCTGCCCCAATGTGCCTGAGGTCGCTGTCTCTCACCGAGTTTTGGTTGGACCCCCCGAGGCCTCCATCGCACATTGCAGGCAGGCTCCTTGCTGCTGCCTTTGCACCTCAGACACAGCCACCCTTGGATCCTCCTGAAGGGATGCAGCCTACTGTGGTGCTCCAGTGCCCTACAGGCTACCCCGAAAGCTACCTCCTAGACTGACATGGAGCAGAAAGAGAGCTGTTTTCTCTTGCTAGGAACAGGAGACTCCCGTGTGGGAATGCATGCAGGGACCCCCCTGGTGTAGCAGGAATCATTTATTGGTACAGCAGGAATCATTTATTGGTGCAGCAGGAATCCTTTATTGGTGCAGCAGGAATCATTTATTGGTACAGCAGGAATCATTTATTGGTGCAGCAGGAATCCTTTATTGGTGCAGCAGGAATCATTTATTCGTGCAGCAGGAATCATTTATTGGTGCAGAACAAGCAGTTTACAGAGGGAAAATCGAGCAGGCTGAGCACTTCCCTGACACTCCTGTACCACTGCTGCTCACTGAGTTTTCTCCATCATTATCTTCATCCCGTATCAGGTTGAGCTTCTCCAGCATGAAGGCAAGCGTCCTCCTGCCTCACACTTCAGGTTGTGTACCGCAGTCCGCTCTTCATTATCATCAGGCCATCCTTCCAGTATCAGCAGCCTGCTGTTCTCTCTTGTCCTGAAGCCTTCCATAGACACTTTCTGCTTTCCTACACTCCCAGTGCCCTTCACCCCTCCCACAGAGGCACTGCACAGAGCCAGCGCTCAGTCCCAGAGTACAGCTGGATGGAAGATGCGACACAACACACCCAGCACTCCTTCCTGTGCAGGAACAAGCACCAACCGCTCAGCAAGACTCAAGACACTTACACAAGTGGCTCTACAACATGCCTCAGCTCCATCTCACCTCATCAACTGACCTGTGGAATCCTTGTGTGAGTGAAAAGGAGAACAAACCTCTGCCAGGGAAAGCGAGAGCATCTCCTTCCCCCTGGAGGGGACAGCGGCTCACAGGCACCAGGGCTGCTCAGCAGCCTGCCAGACGTCCAGGCCTGGGCTCTGTGGCCACAGCTTCTTGCAGCAACAACAGAGCAGGAGAACAGCAACGATGGTCACTCACCTGTGCGTGCTGCACGTGAGAAGCAACAGCTCTCTGCTGCTGCAGTGGGGAAGCACAAAGCACATCAAATACATCCCAGGAGTGAAACAACCTGAGAAATGCCACAGAAACACAGCACAGGCCAAAGCCTTTTACAGCAAACACAGCCCTGACCTTCAACCCAGCACAGGCTCAAATCCCCTGGCACCACTGAGTGACAGAGGCCCTTCACAAAAGCAGGAAGAGGAGAGGAGAGGAGAGGAGAGGATGGAATGGGAGAGGATAGGATAGGACAGGATCGATTTAACCAGGTTAGAAAAGACCTTCAAGATCATCCAGTCCAACTTCTCACCCAGCACCATCTGACCAACTCAACCATGGATCCAAGGGCCCCATCCAGGCTCTTCCTAAACACCTCCAGGGATGGGGACTCCACCACCTCCCTGGGCAGCACATCCCAATGGCCAATCTCTCTGTGAAGAATTCCTTCCTCACACCCAGCCTACACTGCAAGGTTCTTTTAGAATCATTGGGGCTGCAGGGGGCCTCAGGGATCAGCCAGCTCCAACCCCCCTGCCATGGGCAGGGACACCTCACCCTGGATCACCTTGCCCAGAGCCACATCCAGCCAGGCCTTATAATCTCCCAGGGATACATAGAATACATAGAATAAACCAGGTTGGAAGAGACCTTCAAGATCATCGCATCCAACCCATCAACCAATCCAACACCGCCCAAGCAACCAACCCACGGCACCAAGCACCCTGTCAAGTCTTCTCCTAAAAACCTCCAGTGATGGCGACTCCACCACCTCCCCAGGCAGCCCATTCCAATGTGCAATCACTCTCTCTGTATAGAACTTTTTTCTAACATCCAGCCTGAACCTCCCCTGGCGCAGCCTGAGACTGTGTCCTCTTGTTCTGGTACTGCTTGCCTGGGAGACGAGACCAACATCCGACTGTCTACAACCTCCCTTCAGGTAGTTGTAGAGAGTAATAAGGTCACCCCTGAGTCTCCTCTTCTCCAGGCTAAGCAACCCCAGCTCCCTCAGCCTCTCCTCGTAGGGCTTATGTTCCAAACCCTGCCACCCTCCCTGGGCAACCTGTGCCAGAGTCTCATCACCCTCATGGGGAAGAGCTTCCTCCTGACATCCAATCTGAACCTCCCCACTTCTGTTTTTTGTTCCATCTCCCCCAGTCCTGTCACTCCCTGACACCCTTGAAGTCCCTCACCTGCCCCATTTCCTCTCTTCTTCCCCTCAAACCCACAGCACCTGGGCTCACCTGGAGTCTCCTCCCACCCCAGGCGTGGCCATCTGGCCCTCCCCACCTACTCCCCTATTTAATCCCCCACCAGGAAGAGCAGCCCTCCTAAGCTGAGCCTATCATAGAATACATAGAATACATAGAATACATAGAATACATAGAATAAACCAGGTTGGAAGAGACCTTCAAGATCATCGCGTCCAACCCATCACCAATCCAACACCGCCCAAGCAACTAACCCACAGCACCAAGCACCCTGTCAAGTCTTCTCCTAAAAACCTCCAGTGATGGCGACTCCACCACCTCCCCAGGCAGCCCATTCCAATGTGCAATCACTCTCTCTGTATAGAACTTTTTTCTAACATCCAGCCTGAACCTCCCCTGGCGCAGCCTGAGACTGTGTCCTCTTGTTCTGGTACTGCTTGCCTGGGAGAAGAGACCAACATCTGTCTGTCTACAACCTCCCTTCAGATAGTTGTAGAGAGCAATAAGGTCACCCCTGAGTCTCCTCTTCTCCAGGCTAAGCAACCCCAGCTCCCTCAGCCTCTCCTCGTAGGGCTTATGTTCCAAACCCCTCACCAACTTTGTTGCTCTTCTCTGGACTCGTTCCAGCAAGTCAACATCCTTCCTAAACTGAGGGGCCCAGAACTGGACACAGTACTCGAGGTGCGGCCTAACCAGTGCAGTGTACAGGGGCAGAATGACCTCCCTGCTCCTGCTGGCCACACTGTTCCTGATGCAGGCCAGGATGCCATTGGCCCTCTTAGCTGCCTGGGCACACTGCAGGCTCATGTTCAGTCTACCGTCGACCAGCACCCCCAGGTCCCTCTCAGCCTGACTGCTCTCCAGCCACTCTGACCCCAGCCTGTAGCTCTGCATGGGGTTGCTGTGGCCAATGTGCAGAACCCGGCACTTGGATGTGTTAAATCTCATGCCGTTGGACTCTGCCCAACTGCCCAGCCTGTCGAGGTCCCTCTGCAGAGCCTCTCTACCCTCCAGCAGATCAACTCCTGCGCCCAGCTTGGTGTCGTCAGCAAATTTACTGCTGATGGACTCGATGCCCTCGTCCAGATCATCAATAAAGATGTTAAAGAGCATAGGGCCCAGCACTGATCCCTGGGGCACACCACTGGTGACTGGCTGCCAGCTGGATGTGGCACCATTCACTACCACTCTCTGGGCTCAGCCCTCCAGCCAGTTCCTAACCCATCGCAGTGTGGTCCCATCCAAGCCATGGGCTGACAGCTTGGCCAGGAGCTTGCTATGGGGAACGGTGTCAAAGGCCTTGCTGAGGTCCAGGTAGACTACATCCACAGGCCTCCCCACATCCACCAGGCGGGTCACCTGATCATAGAAGGAGATCAGGTTGGTCAGGCAGGACCTGCCCTTCCTAAACCCATGCTGGCTGGGCCTGATCCCTTGGCCATCCTCTAAGTGTTGTGTGATTGCACTCAGGATGACCTGCTCCATAATCTTTCCTGGTACTGAGGTCAGGCTGACAGGCCTGTAATTCCCTGGCTCATCCAACCGGCCCTTCTTGTGGATGGGTACCACGTTGGCCAGCTTCCAGTCAGCTGGGATCTCTCCAGTGAGCCAGGACTGATGAAAAATAATGGAGAGTGGTTTGGCCAGCTCATCTGCCAGCTCTCTCAGCACCCTAGGATGGATCCCATCTGGTCCCATGGACTTGTGGGGGTCCAAGCTGCTGAGGAGAGCTCCTATCACTTGCTCATGGAACAAAGGGAAACCATGCAGCTCCCTGGCTCCCTCTGCCAGTTCTGCAGGCCAGCTGTCTGGTAGACGTTCTTTCCAGGTAGTAAAAACTGAGGTAAAGAAGGTGTTAAGTACCTCTGCCTTTTCCTCATCCTGTGTTACAACATTTCCTTCTATGTCAACCAAGGAGTGGAGGTTGTCCCTGCCCTTCCTCTTGCTATTAATATATTTATAGAAGGACTTTTTGTTGTCCTTCACATCAGAGGCCAGTTTAAGTTCCAAATATGCTTTTGCCTCCCTAATTTTCCTCCTACATGCCCTAGCAACCTCTTTAAACATTCCATGGGTTGCCTCACCTTTCTTCCAAAGATGATACACCCTCTTTTTTTCCCTTAGTTCAATTAAAAGTTCATTACACAGCCAGGCTGGCCGTCTGCCCCAGCGGCTCCTCTTCCGGCACATTGGCACAGCCTGCTCCTGAGCCTTCATCAGCTCTTTCTTGAAGCAGGTCCAGCCCTCCTGGACCCCTTTATTTTTAAGGGCTTTCTCCCAAGGAACCCTCTGAATTGTTTCCTTGAGCAACCTGAAGTCCGCCCTCTGGAAGTCCAGAGTGGAGGTCTTCTTGCTGGCCCTCTTAGCTTGACTGAATACTGAAAATTCTATTATTTCATGGTCACTGGCCCCTAAACAGCCTCCGACCACCACATCACCCACCAGCCCTTCCCTGTTGGTGAAGAGGAGGTCAAGCAAAGCCTTGCCCCTGGTAGGCTCACGCAGCACCTGGGATAAGAAGCTGTCCTCCATGCAGTCTAAGAACCTCCTAGACTGCCTCCTCTCTGCTGTGTTGAGATCCCAGCAGATGTCAGGCAGGTTGAAGTCGCCCATAAGGACAAGGTCAGGAGATCTTGAGACAGCCTTAAGCTGTCTATAGAATGCTTCATCGACATCATCCTCCTGGTTGGGTGGTCTATAACAGACTCCAACCAGGATGTCTGCCCTACCGGTCTTCCCTCTAATTCTTGCCCACAAGCATTCAACCTGATTGTCCCTAATCTCTAGCTCAATGGCATCTAGTGCCTCCCTGATGTACATGGCCACCCCTCCACCCCTTCTTCCTTGTCTATCTCTCCTGAAAAGCCTGTAGCCATCAATTGCAGCACTCCAGTCATGTGAGCTATCCCACCACGTCTCCGTGATGGCAACTACGTCATAACTTTCCTGCTGCAACAAGGCTTCCAGCTCCTCTTGTTTGTTTCCCATGCTTCGTGCATTAGTGTACATGCACCTCAGCTGGGCTGCTGGTTTGGCCTCTGACCCTAGCTTACTGCTATTTAGTGCATAAAATCTATTTGTGGTTTATGCATAGGATCCAGCTGTTGTATAAACACTGTTTGGGTTTTTTTCGGCTCACTAATTACAGCAACAGAACGTCTTCCACTTTGCCGATCGAGATAAGGGAGTTTAATGCTTCAGGAGGTCAAAGAGTAACTTTAAGTGCTGGCTGGGATCTTAAGGTGATTTATTTGACGGGTGTAATCCTGCTGTTGCTGATAATTAATATCTATCTGCTGTGGGCTCTATATATAGAGAAAAAGGTTTCTTGACCATGTTTTGTGATTAAACAAAAATCTAGGAAGCGTAGGCGTTCCTCTAAATCTGCCCCAGAGTCCTCGAGTGACGAGGAAGGGGCTGCGTCAGTTAGAAAAATAGCAAAACCTATTGGCAAAGCAGCGTTAAATGCTCCACTCTATGACTTTGGCAAGCAGCCAGGGGTGGCTCCCATTCCAAAGATGGTGACCGGTAGTGAGGCAAGGTCATTTCCGTCCGCCATGACAGGACCGGAAGGGGCCCCCACGGCGGCTGGTTTAGATCAGGACCTGTCAGCTTCTATCAGGATGGCTGTAAATTCAAACACAGCTCCAGTTAAACAAGTAGCAGTCTTAAAGACCAGAGGTGGAAAGGCCAAAGCTGATCCAGGAGCTAGTGGAGCTAATGGAGGAGAAGAGCAGGAGACTGATCCTGGTGAGGGAACCTCTGCTAGGAAAGTGCCTGCTGGGGATGAGGAGATTTGTCTTAGAGCTATAGCTGAGTTATTGAGATCATCACAGGATGGAGATGCAGCTAAGACAGCAGCTGGCAGTGGCGCTTTTCAGCTTAAAGAGGTCCTTAGGAGAGTGACAGCAGGATTATGGGGACAAAAGGTTCAGGAAGATGTGATAGATGGAGAGCAAGATGACATCACCGAATGCTCGTCACCGAGGGAGGAGATTCACAATGTCCACAAAGATTACCTCAGAGCAGATAAGGAACCCATCCTATCTTGGCTTGCTAGGTGTTATGATACAGGTGCTCCAGCTCTAATAGTGGGAGACAAGTCAGCAGCTCAGCTAGGAACTCTCTCAAAGGATAATGGAATAGATAGACATCTAGCCAGGATTCTCGGTAAGGTTAATCTGTGGATACGCCTTTTAATGGCAGTTTCCCTGAGATACCCTTCCCAAGATGATCTTCCATGGAATCCTAAGCCCTGGACTACCATAGATGAGGGAATTAAGCGTCTGAGAGAGTTTGCCATTAGAGAGATACTCTATGGTGACCATGATACTCTGAATCCTGATGATATTCCTGTGGCAGCTGGTCTTGCTAAAAAGCTCATCAAACTTGCTCCTTCCAATTATGCAAACATTTTGGCAAGCAGAATTGTGGCAAGAAATTATGCTGGAGAGCCTCCTACGGTTGGCCAATTCACTGATCAACTAAGACAATTGGATGATAGCATGACACGTGTTTCTTTGGTTTCAGCCATTAAAGCTCTGTCTAGTGAGATAAAGGATTGCATAAGAGAGCTGAAGGATGAAATCAAAGATTCCATATGCCAATTGGCACAAAGAGATGATTCCAATTCTTCCTCCAGGTGGGTGCAGGTTTCAGCTGTGAGGAATAGGCGTCCTCAAAGGGGGTCATTCCAAAACAGGCTAATCCAAAACAGACCACCAAGGCAATCACGTAGGACCATTTGGATAACTCTATGTGATCAGTTTGGTGAGAACATGAACAGGTGGGATGGTCAACCAACTTCTAATCTTTTCAGGAGACTGAGGGAACTGCAAAGTGGCAGAACCCAGGGTAGCAATACCAGAAGGGTAGCTGTTACTTCCACAGTTCCCCAGGACAACAATGACAGCTCCAACAGTGACTCCAGTTCTAACACTGCACAGTGTGCTCGTTGCACCTGTGGAAATGTTCCCCATAATTAGGGGTGCCCTGCCTCCCGCCAGGGGGAGGAGAGGGATAACGGAGATAACAGAATCTATTGGGATGTGTACATCCAGTGGCCTGGCACTTCACACTTTCAGAAGTACAGGGCCTTGGTTGACACAGGAGCTCAGTGCACCATATTGCCATCAAATTATCAGGGATCGGAGTCCATAACTATTCTGGGAGTCCCTGGTGGATCTCAAGAGTTAAGTAAGGTAGAGCTTAATATAAGTTTAACTGGTAAGCAGTGGAAGAAGCATACAGTTGTGACCGGACCTGATGCACCTTGTATTTTGGGAATTGATTTTTTGAGAGAAGGGCGTTTCAAGGACCCTAAAGGTTACAAATGGGCTTTTGGAGTAGCTTCTGTAGAAATTGATGGACAAAAGCTGAAGCTGTCTGCTAGACCTGAACTCTCTGATGAATCTGCAGTTGTGGGACAACACAAGATTCAGGACATTAAATTGCCGGTTGCTTCTCAGACTGCATCACAGACAATACAGAACCAACCGTGACTCTTTGTTGCCCATTCAGAATCTGATTCGTCAGTTGGAGAGTCAGAAAGTCATCAGCAAAACTCATTCACCTTTCAACAGTCCAGTGTGGCCTGTGCGAAAGCCGAATGGAGACTGGCGTCTGACAGTGGACTACCGAGCCCCGAATGAAGTAACTCCGCCTATGAGTGCAGCAGTACCAGACATGATGGAACTCCAGTATGAGCTGGAATGCAAAGAGGCCAAATGGTATGCTACCATAGACATTGCTAATGCCTTCTTCTCTATTCCCATAGCAGAGGAATGCAGGCCTCAGTTTGCTTTCACCTGGAGAGGAATCCAGTACACTTTCAACAGACTGCCAATGGGCTGGATCCACAGCTCCAGCATCTGTCATGCAGTAATCCATGATGCTCTGGAGGAAGGTGGTGCTCCAGAACACATCCAGTTCATCGATGATATCATCGTCTGGGGTAAAACTGCTGAGGAAGTCTTCGAGAAAGGTAACAAAATCATGGACATTCTTCTGAATGCAGGTTTTGCCATCAAGAGAGACAAAGTGAAAGGTCCTACCACAGAGATCCAGTTTCTGGGAGTGCAGTGGCAGGATGGACGCCGACACATTCCAGTGGATGTGGTAAATAGAGTCTCTGCCATAGCAAATCCCACAAACAAGCAAGAAACTACATTTCTTGGGGACAGTGGGATTTTGGAGACTACACATTCCTGGATACAGTCAGATTGTGAAACCTCTGTATGATGTGACTCGAAAGAGGAACAGTTTCCACTGGGGACCTGAACAACAAGCAGCCTTTGACCAGATAAAGCAAGAAGTAGTTCAAGCAGTGGGTCTGGGACCTGTCCGAGATGGTCCAGACATTAAGAACATTTTGTACACGGCTGCAGGTGACAATGGTCCAACCTGGTGCTTGTGGCAAAAAGCTCCAGGTGAGACACGTGGACGACCTCTTGGTTTCTGGAGTCGAGGTTACAGAGGTTCAGAGGCTAATTATACTCCAACAGAGAAAGAGATTCTAGCTGCCTATGAAGGAGTGAAAGCAGCTTCAGAAGTGATTGGAACTGAATCACAACTTCTCTTAGCTCCCAGATTGCCACTTTTGAATTGGATGTTCAAAGGCAAGGGTTCCACACCACATCATGCTACAGATTCCACCTGGTCCAAGTGGATGGCTCTGATAACACAGAGAGCTCGAATGGGAAATCTTGAAAGACCTGGTCTGGTGGAGGCGATCTCAAGTTGGCCTGAAGGTACCAACTGTGCTAAACCTCCAGAGGGGAGAGTAACTCGTGCTGAGGAAGCTCCTCCTTACAATGACCTTTCTGATGATGAGAAGAAGTATGCTTTGTTCACAGACGGTTCCTGTCGTCTCGTCGGGAACAAGCGAAGGTGGAAGTCTGCAGTGTGGAGTCCAACACGCCGAGTTGCAGAGGCAAAGGATGGAGAAGGAGAATCCAGTCAGTTTGCAGAGGTAAAAGCTGTCCAGCTAGCTCTCGACGTAGCTGAACGTGAGAGGTGGCCAAAGCTTTATCTCTACACCGACTCATGGATGGTAGCCAATGCTCTATGGGGTTGGCTAAAAAACTGGAAGAAGAATGGCTGGCAGAGGAAAGGAAAACCCATCTGGGCAGCCGACCTGTGGCAAGACATTGCTGATCGAATCGAGAGAATTCCAGTGAAAGTGAGACACATTGATGCTCACATTCCTAAGAGCAAAGCTACTGAGGAACAGCAACACAACCATCAGGCAGATCTAGCTGCAAGAGTTTCTCAAGTAGATAAGGACTCTGATCTTGATCTTGACTGGAAACACCGAGGTGAGATATTCTTAGCTCGGTGGGCTCACGATTCGTCAGGACATCAAGGCAGAGATGCAACATACCAATGGGCTCGTGACAGATCCATAGACATTTCCATGGATGCTATCACACAAGTCATCCATGACTGTGACATTTGTGCTGCTATTAAGCAGGCAAAGCGAATTAAGCCCTTGTGGTATGGTGACAGATGGTCCAAGTACAGGTATGGTGAAGCCTGGCAGATTGACTACATCACTCTACCACGTTCTCGTTCTGGTAAGCAATACGTGCTTACTATGGTAGAGGCAAACACCGGATGGCTGGAAACTTATGCAGTTCCACACGCAACTGCACGCAACACCATTCTCGGTTTGGAGAGACAGATCCTGTGGAGACACGGAACTCCAGAGAGGATTGAGTCAGACAACGGAACTCATTTCAAGAACAACCTTGTAAAGAGCTGGGCAAAAGAGCACGGTATTGAGTGGATTTTCCACATTCCTTACTATGCACCGGCTGCAGGGAAGATTGAACGCTACAACGGTTTGTTGAAGACCACTCTCAAAGCCATGGGAGGTGGATCTTTGAAAAACTGGGAGAAACATTTAGCACAAGCAACCTGGCTGGTGAATAGTAGAGGTTCAGTGAACCGAGCTGGACCGGCACATTCAGATCTGCTACGGAGAGTAGAAGGTGATAGAGTTTCTCTTGTTAGAGAAAAGAATCTGTTAGGTAAAACTGTTTGGGTATTTTTGCCCTCAGGAGAGGCTAAACCTGTCTGAGGGTTGGTTTCAGCAGAAGGTCCGGGTCACACTTATTGGGTAATGCAGGAGAATGGTCAAATTCAGTGTATTCCACAAAGAAATTTAACTTTAGCTGAAAGAGTTTAATTTCAGACTGTTGTACAGCTACAACGCGCCCAAAGGAAGAATCCCTGAGGAATCTACAGTGCACGAACCCTGAGAGCCCTGAGTCAACTGAGAGTCCCTGTGTTCCTGTTTGCCTTTCCTTCACTTCATCTGCAGAGAGACAAGCTGGTTTCCATTTTCTTATTTCCTGTTTTTTTTGGACTTCTGAATCATCTACATCTGAGTATAGCCGGAACGGACTATGAACTTTACTCACGAACTGTAAATATTGTTTCCGATTGGATGGACAGTGCGAACGACCAATGAAATTGTTTAGAAGGGGTGGATTGTGGCAGTTTGAGGCTGTGCCTTTAAGAAAGGGGCACACTGGCTAAATGTTTGTAAAATATTTTGGTATTCTAAACGAATTTCATTGGTAGGATTGTGGGAGGTCAGATTGGACCCGGGGGAGCTGGGAACTTTCTCTCAGTCTTCCTTCCTTCGCTGTCCCTTTCGGCTGGATCTGCTTCTGGGCTTCTTGCCAAGAGATAAGAACTAACTCTCTCCCTGTAACAGGCCTGTCCGCTTCTTCCCCTGTCCTGCTAACCATCCTCATCTCTTCTTCTACCTCTTTGGGGGAGAAGGGAGGTAAGGGGTGAAGGGGGGCACAGGGGGAAGCCCCCTCCGTGGGGGGTCTGGTTTCTGGTTGAGTTCATTGGCTGTATATTCCTGTATATATTGTAAAATACCTGTATTTGTTGTGTTACATATAATCTGTTTCCTTGTAAAATATAATCTCATTTCTCCGACTGGGTTTAGCCGTGGTCTCTCTCTCAGTGGGGGAGGGAAAGCAGAGCCTTTCCTTTCAAACCACCACAAGTGGGCACTCAATTGTTTTATTGGGACTAATTGGATAACTGGGAACCTCCTTGATTAATTGGGAGATTAATTGGGTTGATTGGGGATTTGATTTGGCATTCAGTGGGATCTCCATTGATTAACTGGGCATTAATTGGGGGTTTACTTGATTGATTAATTGGTGGATAAGGGGGGTCTCAATTGATTAATTGGGCAGCCTCCTTGATCAGTTGGGAGATTAATTGGATTATTTGATTAATTTGGGGTTGAGGGGACTCTATTGATTAACTGGTCATGAATTGGTTAATGGGGGGCTTACTGGATTAATTTGGGGTTGATTGATTAATTGGGGGTTAATTAGGAATTGATTGGGGGGGTGGATTGATTGGGGGTGGATTGGTTGATTTGGAGAGTTAATTGCCCCCCAGGCCCCACCCTGCAGGTGGCCAAGGGCACTCACGTCCTGATCCCCCTGGACGAGGCCTCGGCCACCAGCTGGACGTCGTGGGAGGGGAAGACGAGGGAAGGGAAGGAGCCCCAGCTGGGCCCCACCCAGAGGTGGAGCTGATGGCCCCGCCCCAGGCCCCCTTTTGCCGCTACCGCCTGAATATCAAGACCAGGACCCCCGAGGGAGACTTTGCAGCTCCCTTCCTGGAGGGCAACAACTTCGTCCTGCTGTTCAACCCCTGGTGTCCAGGTAGGGGCAGCGAGGCGCAGGGGGAGAGAGGGATTTGGGGGGAAAAAGGGAGATTTGGGGAGAAAAAGAGAGGTTTGGGGGGGAAAAGAGAGACCTGAGGCCATCGGGGTGGGGGGGAGGAGGAGGGAGATTTGGGTCAAATCTGTCCCATTTTGGCTCTGTTCAGGGCAAATCTCTCCAAATTTGGCTCCACTGGGGACAAACTTCTCCAATTTGGGCTCAAATTTGACAGGTTCAAGCTCAACCTGGTCAAAGTTTTTACCATTTGGATGAAATTTGCCCAATTTTGGCTCAGTCTGGTTGATGTTTTTCCTTTGCTTTGCAATCTGGGTCAAATTCCTCCAATTTTGGCTTAGTTTGGGTCGAATTTGTCCAAGTTTGGCTCTGCTTGAAGTTTTTACAATTTGGCTTAAATTGCAATTTTGGCTCAATTGGGGCCAAATTCCTCCCATTTTGGCCCAACTTGGCTCCTATTTCTCCTGTCCTCCCCCTTTTTGCCCCCAAACCTGCCCCTCCCCTGCCTGTGCCCCGCCCCAGAGGACCAGGTCTACATGGAGGACACCTCTGGCCTGGCCAAGTACGTCCCGAACGATCGCGGCACGATCTTCTATGGCACTGAGGAGCAGATCGCGGAGTGCTGCTGGAACTATGGACAGGTGGCACCTGAAACCGCCTCGAATCCACCCAAAACCCAGCCCTGGGTGGCCTCCCCGGGCCTTTCTGCTGCTGCTGGGACCCCAAAACCCCCTCCCTTGTCCTCCAGTTTGAGCCTGGGGTCCTGGATGCCTCTCTCTACATCTTGGACCAGAGGGGGATGCCCCACAGCGGCTGAGGAGACCCCGTGATGGTAGCCAGGGTGGTCTCAGCCATGGTGGGTCAGGGGGATGGCATCTTGGGGAGGGGTCCTGGGTGGTTCATGGTGGCATCTCAGCGGGGTTTGGAGGGGTTCTGGAGGTGGTTTTGGGGTCTCTGAGGCATCCTCGTGGGATGTGAGGAAGGGTTGGGGCTCTGGTGGCAGCTCAGGAGGGTTCCTGGGGGGGGGCCTGGGGGCATCTCAGGGGGTCTGGAGGAGTCTTGAAGGTGGTTTTGTGGTCTCTGAGGGGTCCTGGTGGGATGTGAGGAGAGGTTTGGGCTCTGGTGGCAGCTCAGGAGGGTTCCTGGGGGCATCTGAGGGGGATTGGAGGAGTCCTGCAGGTGTTTTTGGGGTCTCTGAGGCATCCTGGTGGGATGTGAGGAGAGGTTTGGGCTCTGGTGGCAGCTCAGGAGGGTTCCTGGGGGCATCTGAGGGGGATTGGAGGAGTCCTGCAGGTGTTTTTGGGGTCTCTGAGGCATCCTGGTGGGATGTGAGGAAGGGTTTGGGCTCTGGTGGCAGCTCAGGAGGGTTCCTGGGGGCATCTGAGGGGTCCTGGAGGGGTCCTGAAGGTGGTTTTCGGGTCTCTGAGGGGTCCTGGGAGTATCTCAGTGGGGTTGGAGGGATCCCAGTGGGTTCTGCTGCTCCCTACTGGTCCACACTGATCCCTGCTGCTCCCTGCTGGTTTACACTGGTCACTGCCGGTGCAAGTCCACTCCCTGGACGACAACGGGGTGCTGGTGGGAAACTGGACCGGGGACTACAGCCGTGGGACCAACCCCTCAGCCTGGGCAGGCTCCGGGGACATCCTCAAGGCCTACCACCGCCAGCGGGCGCCGGTGCACTACGGCCAGTGCTGGGTGTTTGCCCGTGTCGTCACCACCGGTACTGGCAGGCGGCTGGGTCCATGCTTGCCCATTCTGGTTCCTACTGGTCCTTACTGGTCCCTATTGACCCCTACTGGTCCCTCTTAGTCCCTCTTGATCCCCACTGGTTCTGACTGGTCCCTGTCGATCCCTACTGGTCCTGACTGGCATGCACTGGTCCTGACTGGCATGCACTGGTCCTGACTGGCATGCACTGGTCCTGACTGGTCCCCATCGATCCCGACTGGTCCCTATAGATCCCTATTCAGTAAATTTGCTGACGACACCAAGCTGGGGGCAGGAGTTGATCTGCTGGAGGGTAGAGAGGCTCTACAGAGGGACCTCGACAGGCTGGACAGATGGGCAGAGTCCAAGGGCAGGAGATTGAACACATCCAAGTGCCGGGTTCTGCACATTGGCCACAGCAACCCCATGCAGAGCTACAGGCTGGGGTCAGAGTGGCTGGAGAGCAGTGAGATGGAAAGGGACCTGGGGGTGCTGGTTGACAGTAGGCTGAACATGAGCCTGCAGTGTGCCCAGGCAGCCAGGAGGGCCAATGGCATCCTGGCCTGCATCAGGAACAGTGTGGCCAGCAGGAGCAAGGAGGTCATTCTGCCCCTGTACACTGCACTGGTTAGGCCACACCTCGAGTACTGTGTCCAGTTCTGGGCCCCTCAGTTTAGGAAGGAGGTTGACTTGCTGGAACGAGTCCGGAGAAGGGCGACAAGGTTGGTGAGGGGCTTGGAGCACAAGCCCTATGAGGAGAGACTGAGGGAGCTGGGGTTGCTTAGCCTGGAGAGGAGGAGACTCAGGGGTGACCTTACTGCTCTCTACAACTACCTGAAGGGGGGTTGTAGTGAGGCAGAGGTTGGTCACTTCTCCCAGGCAACCAGTACCAGAACAAGAGGACACAGTCTCAGGCTGCGTCAGGGGAGGTTTAGGCTGGAGGTTAGGAGGAAGTTCTACACAGAAAGAGTGATTACCCATTGGAATGGGCTGCCCGAGGAGGTGGTGGGGTCACCGTCACTGGGGGTGTTCGGGGCAAGGCTTGACAGGATGCTTGGTTGCAGGGTTTAGTTGATTGGGTGATGTTGGATGATAGGTTGAACATGATCTTGAAGGTCTCTTCCAACCTGGTCTGGTCTAGTCTAGTGGTCCCTATCGGCCCTGACTGGTCCCTACAGGTCCCTATTGATCCCTATTGGTCCCTATCGATCCCTACCGGTCCTGACTGGTCTGTACTGTTAAGTGCTGCGCTGCCTGGGGCTCCCCACCTGCACGGTCACCACCTACAACTCCGCCCATGACACCGACACCTCCCTGACCACCAACATCTACTTCGATGAGAACATGAAGCCCCTGGAGCACCTCAACACCGACTCCATCTGGTACTGAGGTGCTGGGGGGCGCTGGGAGGGGATTGGGAGGGACTGGGAGGGATTCGGCTGCCTGCAGTCCCAGGTGCTGCTGCCAGAGGGAGCAGGGGAGCGGTGGGCGGGGAGTGGGTGGGGCTGGGTGGTCCACCCTGGCCCCCACTGGTGGGAACTGGCCCCCACTGGTGCCCAGGAACTTCCACGTGTGGAACAACTGCTGGATGAAGCACCTGGACCTGCCCCAGGGCTATGAGGCTGGCAGGTGGTGGATGCCACCCCCCAGGAGACCAGCAGCGCTACTGGGCCGGGGGTTGGGCCGGGCCAGGGGTTGGGGCCGGGCCTGCGTTGGGCGAGGTTGGGTTGGGCTGGGTTGGTTTGTGCCTGGTTTGGTCTGGGACTCCCTGGGCCTGAAAAAATCCATCTGAAAAATCTCTCCTCTCCACATAGATACTCAAGAATGCTATTAATGTGTATTTAGAAAGGCTTTATTATTACTCCCCTCACTCTCTTCCCTTACCTACTGTGACCGTTTGAGGCTGTGCCTTTAAGGAAGGGGCACACTGGCTAAATGTTTATAAAATATTTTGTATTCTAAATGAATTTCATTGGCTAATTAAGGGGAGAGGTGATGGTCCTGGACCCAGGGGAGCTGGGACTTTTTCTGTCTTCCTTTCTCCGTTCTCGCTGCTGGCTGGATTGCTTCTGGGCTTCTGGCCAACAGATAAGAGATACTAACTCCCTGTTCCTTCCTAGGCCTCTGTCTGCCTCTTTTCTAACCTTCTTTGGGGAAAGAAGGGAGGTAGGGGGGTGAAGGGGGCACAGGGGGAAGTCCCCTCTGTTGGGGGACTGGTTTCTGACTGTGTTTATTTGCTGCATATTTCTGTATATATTGTAAAATACCTGTATTTGTGGTGTTACATATAATCTGCTTCCTATATATGCTTGTAAATATATAGTCTGCTTTTTCTCCGACTGGGTTTAGCTGTGGCTTCTTACTCAGTGGGGGAGGGAAAGCGGAGCCTTTCCTTTCAACCCACCACACCTACAAAGGCTTCTACAATGTGAAAACAAAGTCCAAGTAGAACAACACTGGACTCCCACTCGCTTCATAGGTATTTTCTAGGTCTCAGTCATGCCCACAGTCAGCCACACACTGAAAACATCAAGAAGGCATCAAACATTGGAGGAACGACCCCTGCCTCCACACAAGCCATCCTACAATTCATTAAGCCCCTAGGAGATACAGAGCGGCAGCGGCAACCAACATCATTTTACAGAGGGAGAGGAGCCACGGCATTGCATCTCTTCTATTTGATGCCAAGTCTTCTAGAACATAATAGCAAATTGTAAGTAGAGCAAAACAAATTTTAAAAACAAACCTATAGAGAGTGTATCAATTATAAACAGAGGATTTTCCATTGTGTGTGTCAGGAGGCATTTATCATCCTTTGTTTGTTTTTTAATTGGTTGTGGAATTATTTGGTCTTTGTTTCTTTGGTTTTAATTTGAATGGAAAACCCTCTCAGAGCCTAGCAAAGCTGCTTCCCCCATGCACAAGGGCAAGAGAAGCCCGTAACTGGGTCCTAACTCTATTTAGGAAGGATGTTGAGTTGCTGGAACGAGTCCAGAGAAGAGGAACAAAGTTGGTGAGGGGTTTGGAACATAAGCCCTGTGAGGAGAGGCTGAGGGAGCTGGGGTTGCTTAGCCTGGAGAAGAGGAGACTCAGGGGTGACCTTATTACTTTCTACAACTTCCTGAAGGGAGGTTGTAGACAGATGGATGTTGGTCTCTTCTCCCAGGCAGCCAGTACCAGGACAAGAGGACACAGTCTCAGGCTGTGCCAGGGGAGGTTCAGGCTAGATGTTAGGAAAAAGTTCTATACAGAAAGAGTGATTGCACATTGGAATGGGCTGCCTGGGGAGGTGGTGGAGTCGCCATCATTGGAGGTTTTCAGGAGAAGACTTGATGGGGTGCTTGGTGCCATGGGTTAGTTGTTTAGGTGGTGTTGGATTGATTGATGGGTTGGACGCGATGATCTTGAAGGTCTCTTCCAACCTGGTTTATTCTATGTATGTATCTATCTAATTTAAATTAAAACATCTGTTGACTTACAGAGTACCTTCATTTCCAGACAAATTTATTGCTGGCATCAGTGCTGGCATGAAGGAGAAAAGTAATCTACCTTGGAAATTACTTTCCACTAATCTGCTATTCTGTGGATGGGAACACTTCTGTATCCTTATACAAAAAAGAAAAGAGGTGGTGACCTAGAATGTGATTAGCAGGGAAAAATAGGATACAGCAGAGTTTGCTTTGCTCTTCACTGCTTCCTTCCTGCAATTTCTCCTTCTGCTCACTCAAATAAATTGCAGAACAACAATAGTGTATTTCAGATAAAAATTAAGTCAAAGAATGAATTGTGGGATAATAGCAACATAAATGTGCCCTCGAAGTGGAAAGAGATTGTAGAAATAAGGAAAAAAATCAGGAAAGACAAGTATGTGAAAACCTGAATTTTGCCAACAGTTATTGTTTGCTGTAATAAGAAGTATTATCATATAAATATTTTGTAAAAAACTAAAATAATTTACTAAAACATTTGTTAATGTTTGTAATATATCTATGGAAATCTAGGATTCACAATATCAATATCAAATTTAGAGTATTCACATGGCTTATGGCAGTTTTTCTACTGCAAAACAAAGTGCAAAATCTCTCTCTATTACATAAGAATGGCTACTACATGCCAATTATCACAGTAATTATTAGGGAGAAAATCTCTAATTGGCTTAATTGTTTGCATTTATGCTTGCCCAGATTTTCATTGTGTATATTTATCTGAAAACAAGCTTTGTGTTTATAGACTTCAAGACTAAGACAAGTTATTACCATGATACTCTTATATAATAACCTGCACATATTTCAAAACATGAGTATTTTAAAGTGTCTAACATTGAGCAAGCTTTTGTACAACATCAAAATCACACTATGCTCACAAATAGACATTAATTTTTCTGCTACTAAGTTATTATGCTGTACTGTGAGGGAGGGAAATTTCCTTTTTCTGTAGGAGGCAGTGGAAGCATTCAAGTGGATTTGGAAAAGCACTAGACCTTTACTCTGATCTTTTCCTTGGTATTCATGTGTTTAGATGCTTGGAAGCTTTACATTATATCACCCACCACATTTGTATCTCAGTGCCTTCCAAATCAAATTTTAACCAACAGTGTAATTCCTGAAGGGGATTTTGGAAATCTTGCCTTCAATAACGCAAGAATTAACTGAAGCACCTGTTTCTGCATGTCTACATCTCATTACAGTACTACTGTAATTTAGAAATATTTTAGTCCATGGCGGCTACTCTATTGTGAGACAGTGTGCATTTGAACCCTGTTAAAGTTGATTAGAATTACTTGCACCTCTCAAAGCATGAGGAGCATTTAATTTCTAGTAAAATTGGCTTGGTTGTACAACTCTGCACCTGTGATTTGTGAAGAAAATAGCAATGCTGAATATGCTGAGAATCTGACATGTTCCCCAAGGAACAAAGGGACTGAAGGCAAATCTTACAGTATTACTGGCAACACCAGTGGTGTTTGTTTCAGCATTTGCTTCATAAGCAACAAAAAGTAGCATTTAAAAAAATAATCCAAATCAACAAACAAGAAAAAAAATCAAGCAGGCCTCACTTATTTTTCTTTCTCTTTTGTTTAGTTTTCTTCTGTTCTTTGTTCTCCTGTTAATTAAAAACTCATCTTTAGGTTTGGCCTAATGATTTCTACTATTTGAAAGCATACAGAAATGTTTTACAACATCTTCCTAGCTGTGAGAACCCTTGTAACACAAAGTCCCTGTGCTGTCTCTGCTTTTACACTGATTTCTGCAAATTGACAGATACTTATCTCAGTGTATTTATCTGTGCTATGCAAAAGTAAAGGCCATGGTCCAGCTGGGGCCTTGTCAGAAGCCCAAAATTGCTTTACATGCCTGATGTACTCCTGGTTTTATGTATCCCACAGTGAGCTTTGGTTTTTTTACAGCATCCCGACACCGTTAATTTGTGCTCAGTGTGTGACCTGCTAAAAGCTGCAGATTTTTATCTGTGGTACTGCTGGCTGTCTCACTGCCCTTCCTTCTCATAGCACTGCAGTTCATTCCTTCAGTCAGTGGGTAGAGACTTGCACTTATCCTCACTGAATAGCAGCCTTTTTATTTCAGTCCATTTATCTCTATTCATTGAGATCCTTTATAATGCTAGCCCTGCCATCTAAAACATTTGCATCTTTGCCAGATTAAACTTATATAAGAATACAGCAGACATCCTCTCTTGTTTATCACCTAAGTCTTTATTCAATAGTAGCCAACATAAGACACATTCTATTGCCTGTACATCCCCACTCAACTCCTGTGGCCAAGATGATAGTGATCATTTGATCAGTGGTCTCTAAGAATGCTTTTCTCAAGACCCATGTTCTGGCTTCCAGCAGTTTCTCCTGGACAATATTGCACTAATCTGTGTATGAACAAACCCTGGGAGACAAAGCAAAAAGACACAGCAACACCAAGATACATCATATCTCCAGCTTCTCCCTTTATAACAAAGCCACTTATACTGTTATTGAAGGAAATTAGGCTGTTTTGACTTACCAGCTTGTGAACTTCTTGGCATTTCCTGGAGAGTGTATATTAGCAAAAGTAGATAATGCACTTTAGCTATATCTCAGTGGTAATGAATAAAATACTTCCATGATCCATCTGTTTCCCTGCATATATCTTTTTTATCAATATCATCACTGAAAAAGGCCCTCTACTGTAATCCTCTCTGTTTGAAGAGGACCAGACAAAGTGAAGTGGTCAAAAATTGTAGTGTGACTCCTTGCATGTCTTAGCTGAACGGGGTCACCCACACGAGGAGCACTTGCAAGACATCACTACTCTGTGTGGAGAGACCTTTGTGTGTCACTGCTTCAGAAATGCTGCAGCCCACACTCTGGTCTGTACAGCATTGATAGTGTGATGGACAACTTCATTTTACTTCATGGTGGTTGGGATTGAATCAGCTGTGCAAACGTTTCTCTGATGGCCTGCAGACACAGATGGGAATGTGAGAACACAAGGAGAAAGAACAGGGTAATAAAATGTTTAGGCACATGAATATGACACCAACACATGTGGATACTGTTGTGCGTCAATAACAGAGATATCACAAATGCCTTTGGAGGGCACATGATAAAATACAAATGGCCAGATCTCTATGTGAAATGCAGAAACACAGGGACTGCACAGAGTGATCCCTCACACACACATACCTCATGTTCATTTCTTTGCCTGTTTGGAAAGACCTGACCCCATATGAATAGAATAGAATAGAATTAACCAGGTTGGAAGAGACCTTCGAGATCATCATGTCCAACCTATCATCCAACACTACCCAATCAACTAAACCATGGAACCAAGCATCCTGTCAAGCCTCGCCCTGAACAACCCCAACGACGGCGACCCCACTACCTCCTCGGGCAGCCCATTCCAATGGGCAATCACTCTCTCTGTGTAAAACTTCCTCCTAATCTCCAGCCTAAACCTCCCCTGATGCAGCCTGAGACTGTGTCCTCTTGTTCTGGTACTGGTTGCCTGGGAGAAGAGACCAACCTCCGCCTCACTACAACCCCCCTTCAGGTAGTTGTAGAGAGCAATAAGGTCACCCCTGAGTCTCCTCTTCTCCAGACTAAGCAACCCCAGCTCCCTCAATCTCTCCTCATAGGGCTTGTGCTCCAAGCCCCTCACCAACCTTGTTGCCCTTTTCTGGACACGCTCCAGCAAGTCAACCTCCTTCCTAAACTGAGCGGCCCAGAACTGGACAGAGGACTCAAGGTGCGGCCTAACCAGTGCAGTGTACAGGGGCAGAACGACCTCCCTGCTCCTGCTGGCCACACTGTTCCTGATGCAGGCCAGGATGCCATTGGCCCTCCTGGCTGCCTGGGCACACTGCAGGCTCATGTTCAGTCTACCGTCAACCAGCACCCCCAGGTATCTCTCAGCGTGACTGCTCTCCAGCCACTCTGACCCCAGCCTGTAGCTCTGCATGGGGTTGCTGTGGCCAATGGGCAGAACCCGGCACTTGGATGTGTTCAATCTCATGCCGTTGGACTCTGCCCATCTGCCCAGCCTGTCAAGGTCCCTCTGCAGAGCCTCTCTACCCTCCAGCAGATCAACTCCTGCCCCCAGCTTGGTGTCGTCAGCAAATTTACTGATGATGGACTCGATGCCCTCATCCAGATCATCAATAAAGCTGTTAAAGAGCATGGGGCCCAGCACTGATCCTTGGGGCACACCACTGGTGACTGGCTGCCAGCTGGATGTGGCACCATTCACCACCACTCTCTGGGCTCGGCCCTCCAGCCAGTTCCTAACCCATTGCAGTGTGCTCCCATCCAAGCCATGGGCTGACAGCTTGGCCAGGAGTTTGCTGTGGGGGACGGTGTCAAAGGCCTTGCTGAGGTCCAGGTAGACTACATCCACAGCCTGCCCCGCATCCACCAGGCAGTCACCTGATCATAGAAGGAGATCAGCTTGGTCAGGGAGGACCTGCCCTTCCTAAACCCATGCTGGCTGGACCTGATCCCTTGGCCATCCTCCAAGCTGTGTGACTGCACTCAAGATGACCTGTTCCATAATCTTTCCTGGCACTGAGGTCAGGCTGACAGGTCTATAATTCCCTGGCTCATCCAACCGGCCCTTCTTGTGGATGGGCACCACGTTGGCCAGCTTCCAGTCGTCTGGGATGTCTCCAGTGAGCCAGGACTGATGAAAAATGATGGAGAGTGGCTTGGCCAGCACATATGCCAGCTCTCTCAGCACCCTGGGACGGATCCCATCTGGTCCCATGGACTTGTGGGGATCCAAGTGGCTAAGCAGATCACCAACTACCCCATTGTGGAACAGAGGAAGACTATGCTGCTCCCTAACTCCTTCTGCCAGCTCTGCAGGCCAGCTGTCTGGAAGACATTCTGTCCTGCTAGAAAAAAATTGAGGCAAAGAAGTTGTTAAGTAACTCTGCCTTCTCCTCATCCTTTGTTACAACATTCCCCTCTGTGTCCACCAAGGAGTGGAGATTGTCCCTGCCCTTCTACTTGCTATTAATGTATTTATAGAAGGACTTTTTGTTGTCCTTCACAGCAGAGGCCAGTCTAAGCTCCAAATGTGCTTTTGCCTCTCTAATTTTCTTCCTACAAGACTTAGCAACATCCTTAAACTTTTCATGGGTTGCCTCCCCTTTCTTCCAAAGGTGATACACCCTCTTTTTTTCCCTTAGTTCTTTTAGAAGCTCATCACCCATCCAGGCTGGCCGTCTGCCCCGGCGGCTCCTCTTCCGGCGCATTGGCACAGCCTGATCCTGGGCCTTCAAGAGTTCCTCCTTGAAGTAGTCCCAGCTCTCCTGGACCCGTTTGTTTCTAAGGGCTGTTTCCCAAGGAACCTTCTGAGTTAGTTCCTTGAGCAACCTGAAGTCCGCCCTCCGGAAGTCCAGAGTCGAGGTCTTCTTGCTGCCACTCTTAGCTTGACTGAGTAATGAAAATTCAATTCTCTCCTGGTCGCTGGCCCCTAAACAGCCTCTGACCACCACATCCCCACCAGCCCTTCCCTGTTGGTGAAGAGGAGGTCAAGCATAGCCTTACCCCTGGTAGGCTCACTCAGCACCTGGGATAAGAAGCTGTCCTCCATGCATTCCAAGAACCTCCTAGACTGTCTCCTCTCTGCTGTGTTGAGTTCCCAGCAGATGTCAGGCAGGTTGAAGTCGCCCATGAGAACAAGGTCAGGTGATCTTGAGACAGCCTTAAGTTGCCTAAAAAATGCTTCATCAACTTTTTCTTCCTGGTTGGGTGGTCTATAACATACTCCAACCAGGATGTCAGCCCTGTTAGTCTTCCCTTTAATTCTCACCCATAGGCACTCAACCTGATGATCCCTAATCTCCATCTCAATGGCATCTAGTGCCTCCCTGATGTACAGGGCCACCCCTCCACCCCTTCTTCCCTTCCTGTCTTTTCTGAAAAGCCTGTAGCCATCAATTGCAGCGCTCCAGTCATGTGAGTCGTCCCACCACGTCTCTGTGATGGCAACTACATCATAACTTTCCTGCTGTATGTATGTATGTATGTATGTATGTATGTATGGCCTTTATCTTTCTGAAGAGAAGACAAACAACTCAATCTGAATTCTTTGTGGTCTTTTAACTGTAATGGTAGAAGTGGGTCTGAAAACACTATATCTGTGTTCTTCATTATAGTTCTGATCCCTACAGCATAAATGCCAACATGTCAATGGTTGCACAATTTGCAAGGTTGTGATCTTCTCAAGTATGCCTTTTGTCTTCTTCCACCTAAGCACAGCACCAGAGCAAATGTGGGTACCAGCACACCAAAACGAATAAAGCAGCACTGCCTCCTCCCCTTTATCATTCCCCTCTAAAACTTACTCATGAAAGATAGAGTTTAAATGTGACCCTACTCCCTTAAGTCTCTCTGTTTGTTTTTTTTATTTTCTGGTTTTTGGTGTTGGTTTGTGGGTGGTTTTTTTCCTCCATACTACTGTGCTTTCAACTTCTTCCCATTAATCCTTTTGCATGAAATACTGAACTGATTAATGTGGCATTTTCCATTGAACTGTTTCAGAAAATGCTGCACCTTACCAGTGGAATGCTTCTGAATAATGTAATCTCCTTAGTATAATTAAAACTGAGTTCTGAAGTTAGTACCTTTTTCCCCTGGAGATACTCATCAAAATGTCAAGTGTTTCTTCTAGTGGAACTGCAATCCTGTAGTACAAATAAATATATTTATCCATTGTTCCATGCAAGCAGGAGACCTTTGCCTCTGTTCTTTGTCACTCTATTTTTTTAATGTGACTAAATAGTGCAGGAAATAATAAATGGTTTAAATATACAGAATGACAGAGTATTTAAATAAGCTCAAAGAAAAGAAATTAGATACCATAGGTGACTACAGTAAGAAGTCCTTGTTTTGTTTTGATTCCTTTCAAGTGTGACTCTTAAAAAATGAAGTTTAAATGATTAAAATGAAGTTTATTTACAAATGGATAAAATTATATGAAACAGTATTTGCATCCTAAATTTGCAACCCTAAATTTCTCAGGACTGGGGGTTTTGCCTAGAGAAAAATAGGGCTGGTGTGCCACCACCTGGAGAGTTGTGGATTGTTCACAGTTTTCAAGTTTCTGAGAGCTGCTGGTGTGCCACAAATTCACAGCTGAATCTTGGGCAAAATTCCAGTTAAAAGGATAGAAAATCCATTTATACTACGTTTGTGAAAGTCCACAGTTGAGAAGATACATTCAAAAATTTTAGCACTTGTATTGTTAAATTCACACCTGTAACAGTTTAGCACAAGGGCTAACTTGCCTGCTCCCCAACACAAAAGCGAAGGGAAAAGTAACACAACTTAGGGTTGAGGAATCCAAACTCTGCATCTTATGCATATCAGGTCAATGTATTCTTCTCTCTCATGTGCTGAGATGTTCTGAAAGTGAAGTTTGGCCTGTTGCTGTGAGCCACATGACAACAATAACCTATGCTCAAATGAGAAAGTACCAGGCACACCCTAACTTCACAACCACATAAATTTGAACAGTCTGACAGATTTTACACAACCTATTTAAGAATGTCTTTACTTTTTTACTTTGCTTTTCTTGCATAGAAGTTATGATGTGTGTTTAGAAACCTGAATGAATTCCAGCTGAAAACCACATCAAATGTGTAGGACTGCCTTTTTTCTAGCATATTGTCATTCTGCTCCTGTACACTGCACTGGTTAGGCTGCACCTCAAACACTGTGTCCAGTTCTGGGCTCCTCAGTTTAGGAAGGATGTTGACTTGCTGGAGTGTGTCCAGAGAAGGGCAACAAAGTTGGTGAGGGGCTTGGAACACAAGCCCTATGAGGGGAGACTGAGGGAGCTGGGGTTGCTTAGCCTGGAGAAGAGGAGACTCAGGGGTGACCTTATTGCTGTCCACAACTACCTGAAGGGGGGTTGTAGTCAGGCAGAGGTTGGTCTCTTCTCCCAGGCAACCAGTACCAGAACAAGAGGACACAGTCTCAGGCTGCACCAGGGGAGGTTTAGGCTGGAGGTTAGGAGGAAGTTCTACACAGAGAGAGTGATTACCCATTGGAATGGGCTGCCCGAGGAGGTGGTGGGGTCGCTGTCCCTGGGGGTGTTCAGGGCAAGGCTTGACAAGATTCTTGGTTGCATGCTTTAGTTGATTAGGTGGTGTTGGATGATATGTTGGACACGATGATCTTGAAGGTCTCTTCCAACCTGGTCTATTCTATTCTATTCTATTCTATTCTATTCTATTCTATTCTATTCTATTCTATTCTATTCTATTCTATTCTATTGTTATTCATAATTGCTTTCTTGTTAAAGTTGGATGTAGAGTACAATAGGCTGTTAGCTAGAGATAAACATAGGACAGTTAAATATCTGTTGTTAGTTATCTTACTCCTCCTAAACTGTCAAATAGAAATCACAGAATGTTAGGGGCTGAAAGGGACCTCAAAAGATCATTTAGTACAACCCCCCCACCAGAGCAGGATCACTCATAGCAGATCACACAGGAATGCATCGAGGCAGGCTGTGGGTATCTCTAGAGAGGGAGACATGGAAGTTATTGCAGAAACCATTGTATGCTTGCACAATAAACACAAGGCCATCTGGGAGGCAGGCATCTAATCTAACATTGTCAGGTAAGATCCTCTCATGATCACTGGGGTCAGAGAGCGACTGCTGCAGTCCTTTTCTCTGAAACAATTTCTTAAACCTAGCGAAACAAACTACCTTCTGGAAAGGCCCATCTCTCTCCATCAACTGCAGAAACAGCCTGGACATCCATGTGACAGTAAATACCTCAGCTTGTAGGTGGTCAAATGCCTGGTAGTTGTGCCTTGTCCTGCTTCTAACATCATAAAAGAATTCACATAAGCCTACGGGAAGTCATGGCTGGCTTTCACATTACTTAACAGGAACTGAATGAATAAAACTTATCTGATCTATCTTTGAAGGAAAAGAGTTCTCCAGCCAAATCCTTAAACATTTTACATTTTTTTCCAGTGGTGGCATTTACATATATAGGTATTAGCCACAATTATTCTGCACCTTCTACAGCTAATCCTTCCATTTATCACTTCACTTGCAGTACTCCTGTTATCATGAGAAAGTGGTGGAATGAATGTCTGACAACACTGATTAGCTTAAAGTATAACACAACTTCATTAGTGTCTTGTAACTTGATGTGTAAACACTTGATGTTTAAACAGCCCCATTTCCTAGTTTACAAACATTTCAAACCTTGCAGAGCAATGTAATAAAGAGTTAAAAGCGCTTCTTAATCCATTAATGGAAACTCATTGCTTTTGTATGGAATAGAGAACCTCAATAAATATATTTCTGTAATTTATTAGGCCATTATATCAATTGTGCATAGTTTTCAGTCTGTTAAGGAAAAATTGAGCTGAGACTTCTTAAACTCTGTATATGTCCATGTGGCAGTTTGGGCTGGATGCCCCCTGCTGCGGCCACATAAGACACACCTCCGGTGTCCTGAGGGTCCAGCCCAGTGGATGGATACAGGAAGCTGCATATTTCATTCCCATAATGTCCTGCTCCCTATAAAAAAACCCCAGCAAGGTCTCACACTTCCTCTTTCTTCCCTCGCTGCCCCATGGGAGATGCTCCCTATCTGGTAATGGAGGGGGGAGTTATCTCATGGCCTCTTGGGCCTGGCTAGGCCTAATGCCAGGAGGAGAAGAGGGAAGTGCAATCTAAGATCTGGCCAGCTGAGATTAGCCTAACAGTGGAGGGGGTGGAAGAAAGAATAGAATAGAATAGAATAGAATAGAATAGAATAGAATAGAATAGAATAGAATAGAATAGAATAGAATAGAATAGAATAGACCAGGTTGGAAGAGACCTTCGAGATCATCATGTCCAACCTATCATCCAACACTACCCAATCAACTAAACCATGGAACCAAGCATCCTGTCAAGCCTCGCCCTGAACAACCCCAACGACGGCGACCCCACCACCTCCTCGGGCAGCCCATTCCAATGGGCAATCACTCTCTCTGTGTAAAACTTCCTCCTAATCTCCAGCCTAAACCTCCCCTGATGCAGCCTGAGACTCTGCCCTCTTGTTCTGGTACTGCTTGCCTGGGAGAAGAGACCAACCTCAACCCCCCTTCAGGTAGTTGTAGAGAGCAATAAGGTCACCCCTGAGTCTCCTCTTCTCCAGGCTAAGCAACCCCAGCTCCCTCAATCTCTCCTCACAGGGCTTGTGTTCCAAGCCCCTCACCAACCTTGTTGCCCTTTTCTGGACACGCTCCAGCAAGTCAACCTCCTTCCTAAACTGAGTGGCCCAGAACTGGACACAGTACTCGAGGTGTGGCCTAACCAGTGCAGTGTACAGGGGCAAGAGAGCTCTGGGGGTTTTGGGTATATCCTCATGTGGGGAGAAGGGAATGCTGGGAGGCCTCTGGGTATGCTTTGGGATCTCCTTTGTCACTGTGTTTGTAGTTCCTCTGTAAAACATTCACTGCTTTTCCATTTAAACTTTCCATCACTTCTGCAATCCGCTTGTGTGAGTCTTGGGTTTTTTTGCCCTGGTGGGAGGCAAGGGAGGATCTGCCTTCCAACCCACCACAGTCCATTTTCTATTAAGACTAAAAGCCACAGCATTCAGTAGCTGCATGTGCACAGCCAGTCAGGCAGAAATGCAGCCACCCAGTCATTCCAAGTCTGCTTTCAGAGGCTGGGCCATCAACACACACATTTTCGGACAGCAATTGTCAAGGATCACTTTGCTGGGGCCTTTTCACCCTTCCTCTAGCTAGAAGATAAATGTCTATGTTTTTAATTACTTAGATAATCTTGAGGGTATCAATTACTATACTGTTACAGTGTCCAAGTGCCTGTAGATGAGGGATGAGTGACATCATTATGTCTGAATTTAGAACTGCCAGAAAACATCCCCCAAAGTGGAACATGGTCATTTGCAGTGATGAGCTATTACAAAGACACCTGGTGTGCTTCTGCCTTGGACCAGTGTGCATCCTTCTAAAAGGTTCCTGGCCAGGTTTGGGAGAAGGGTCCCTTCAGCCACACCGCTGGGCCCTCAGCTACTCCTGCCCAACTCCATATGAGCCCACTCAGAGAGTTAGCCCTGGCTTGGACATCACTTTCCAAACCACCTGAGCCAGCACAGAGAGCCATCTCTTGGGCATCACTTTCACACACCTTTTCCCACCCAGAGTGTAGAGCATGCGTGGGTTGGCGTGGTCCTTCAGGTGGATCACACACAAGCCCAGGTAGGGTAATCTGAAATACAGACAAATGCGGAAGGAGACTCTCTTAACAGTGATTTCTTCATCAGATGAGTAATTTAATAATTTGAAAGCATTTTCTTTAGAATGAAGATGTACCTGCACAATGACCCATGCTGAGGAGGGTCGCACATACAATGATCTCCCTGACAATGAGATGGGTCAATTTACAAATGCGTCTTGCCAGCTTGTAGGAAGCAAGCAGAGATGGAAGGCAGCTGTCCGAAGCCAAACAAGGCAAGAGGCAGAAACAAGGGATGGAGAGGATGAATCCAGTCAGTACACAGTCCAGCTGGCCCTGGATGTAGCAGAATGGGAGAGCTGGCCAATGCTTTACCTCTATACTGACTCCTGGGTAGTAGTCAATGCCTTGAGGGGATGACTGAGGGAATGGAGGAGGAATGGGTGGCAAAGAAAAGGGAAGCCTGTTTGGGCTGCTGACCTGTGGCAAGACATCACTGCCCACCTGGACGGGCTGCCAATAAAGGTACGGCACAACGATGCACACATCCCCAAGAGCAGAGCCACTGAGGAACACAAGCACAGCCACCAAGCAGATCTGGCTGCTAAAATCTTCCAAATAGGAGGCAGTCTAGAAGATTCTTAGAGTGTATGGAGGACATCTTCTTATCCCAGCTGCTGAGTGAGCCTACCAGGCATTGCTAGACTTTCTTTGCCAATAGAGAAGGGCTGGAGGGAGATGTGGTGGTTGAAAGCTGTCTGGGGTCCAGTGACCTTTCAGGGGAGGTTTAGGCTGGACGTTAGGAATACATTCTACACAGAGAGAGTGATCGCCCATTGGAATGGGCTGCCCGGGAAGGTGGTGGAGTCACTGTCATTGGAGGTGTTCAGGAGGAGACTTGATAGTGAGCTTGGTTGCATGGTTTAGTTAATTAGGCGGTGTTGGATGATAGGTTGGACGCGATGATCTTGAAGGTCGCTTCCAACCTCGTTTATTCTATTCTCTTCTAATTGAGTTTTCAATATGCAGTCAAGGTAAGAAGGGCAGCCACAAAACCTCGACTCTGGACATCCAGAGGGCAGACTTCAGGTTGCTCAAGGAACTAAATGAGAAGGTACCTTGGGAAACAGCCCTTAAAAACAAAGGGGTCCAGGAGGGCTGAACCTACTACAAGAAAGAAACCTTGAGGGCACAGGAACAGGCTGTCCCAGTGTGCCAGAAGATGAGCCACTGGGATAGATAGCAAGCCTGGATGGGCAATTGTGGTAGGTTGAGAGAGGGCCTAGCTCTCTCTCCCCCACAGAGTGAGAAACCGCAGCTAACTCAGTCGGAGAAAGCAGACTATATTTACAAGCATATATGGAAAGCAGGTTATATATAACATAATATATACAGGTATTTACAATATATACACAGAAATATACAGCAAAGAGAAATAACACAACAAAAATTCCCTCCCCGGGGAGGGATTACACAGAATACGTACATACATAGAATAAACCAGGTTGGAAGAGACCTTCAAGATCATCGCAACCAACCCATCAACCAATCCAACACCACCTAAACAACTAACCCATGGCACCAAGCACCCCATCAAGTCTTCTCCTGAAAACCTCCAATGATGGTGACTCCACCACCTCCCCAGGCAGCCCATTCCAATGGATAATCAAGCTCTCTATATAGAACTTCTTCCTAACGCCCCGCCTGAACCTCCCCTGGCGCAGCCTGGGACTGTGTCCTCTTGTTCTGGTACTGGCTGCCTGGGAGAAGAGACCAACCTCCGTCTGTCTACAACCTCCCTTCAGGTAGCTGTAGACAGCAATAAGGTCACCCCTGAGTCTCCTCTTCTCCAGGCTAAGCAACCCCAGCTCCCTCAGTCTCCCCTCATAGGGCTTGTGTTCCAAACCCCTCACCAACTTTGTTGCCCTTCTCTGGACACACTCCAGCAAGTCAACATCCTTCCTAAACTGAGGGGCCCAGAACTGGACACAGTGCTCGAGGTACGGCCTAACCAGTGCAGTGTACAGGAGCAGAATGACCTCCCTGCTCCTGCTGGCCACATTGTTCCTGATGCAGGCCAGGATGCCATTGGCCCTCTTGGCTGCCTGGGCACACTGCAGGCTCATGTTCAGTCTACCATTGACCAGCACCCCCAGGTCCCTCTCTGCCTGGCTGTTCTCCAGCAACTCTGACCCCAGCCTGTAGCTCTGCATGGGGTTGTTGTGGCCAATTGGCAGAACCCGGCACTTGGATGTGTTAAATCTCATGCTGTTGGACTCTGCCCATCTGCCCAGCCTGTCGAGGTCCCTCTGCAGAGCCTCTCTACCCTCCAGCAGATCAACTCCTGCCCCCAGCTTGATGTCGTCAGCAAATTTACTGATGATGGACTCGATGCCCTCGTCCAGATCATCAATAAAGATGTTAAAGAGCATGGGGCCCAGTACTGATCCCTGGGGGACACCACTAGTTACTGGCCGCCAGCTGGCTGTGGCACCATTCACCACCACTCTCTGGGCTCGGCCCTCCAGCCAGTTTTTAACCCAATGCAGTGTGCTCCCATCCCAGCCATGGGCTGACAGCTTGGCCAGGAGTTTGCTATGGGGAACGGTGTCAAAGGCCTTGCTGAGGTCCAGGTAGACTACATCCACAGGCCTCCCCACATCCACCAGGCGGGTCACCTGATCATAGAAGGAGATCAGGTTGGTCAGGCAGGACCTGCCCTTCCTAAACCCATGCTGGCTGGGCCTGATCCCTTGGCCATCCTCTAAGTGTTGTGTGATTGCACTCAGGATGACCTGCTCCATAATCTCTCCTGGCACTGAGGTCAGGCTGACAGGCCTGTAATTCCCTGGCTCATCCAACCGACCCTTCTTGTGGATGGGTACCATGTTGGCCAGCTTCCAGTCATCTGGAACCTCTCCAGTGAGCCAGGACTGATGAAAAATGATGGATAGTGGCTTGGCCAGCTCATCTGCCAGCTCTCTCAGCACCCTAGGATGGATCCCATCTGGTCTCATGGACTTGTGGGGGTCCAAGCTGCTGAGGAGAGCTCCAATCACTTGCTCATGGAACACAAGGAAACTATGCAGCTCCCTGACTCCTTCTGCCAATTCTGCATTCCAGCTGTCTGGAAGACATTCTGTTCTGCTAGTAAAAATTGAGGCAAAGAAGATGTTAAGTACCTCTGCCTTTTCCTCATCCTGTGATACAACATTTCCCTCCATGTCAACCAAGGAGTGGAGGTTGTCCCTGCCCTTCCTCTTGCTATTAATATATTTATAGAAGGACTTTTTGTTGTCCTTCACAGCAGAGGCCAGTTTAAGCTCCAAATGTGCTTTTGCCTCCCTAATTTTCTTCCTACATGACCTAGCAACATCCTTAAACATTCCATGGGTTGCCTCCCCTTTCTTCCAAAGGTGATACACCCTCTTTTTTTCCCTTAGTTCTATTAAAAGTTCATTACCCATCCAGGCTGTCTGTCTGCCCCAGCGGCTCATCTTCCGGCACATTGGCACAGCCTGTTCCTGTGCCTTCAGCAGTTCTTTCTTGAAGCAGGTCCAGCCCTCCTGGACCCTGTTGGGAAACGGCTTGAACATCTGTGCAAGTTCGGCCTTGAAGGACTTTCTGTTGTTAATATAGCAATGGAGTAGGAGTTGTGGAAAAGTCTGATGCTTGGTATGCTGAAGTCAAGCTGCCCCTTAGATGGGAGGCAAACAAGATAAGGAGCTGAGAAAAGGAGCAATTAGACTGAGCAAGAAATTCCACAGAGTAGTGCAAACAATGATGTAACCCTTTTAGAAAGTAACCAATAGTGTGTATTAAATTAGAATAGAATTAACTATGTATAAGATAAGGCTATAAATAAGGAAGCGTGGATCAATAAAGTTGGATTTCGTGGATCATATTGATCGTTGTCGACCCCTCCTTGCGACAAATGGCGCCTGAACAAGGGACCCCACAGAGAGGGTTCGACCCCACAGAGAGGGTCACAGACTCACAGAGAAGTCTGAAGGTTCCTCGAGGACTAAGTGTACGTTCATGAGCGCGGAGGCAAGGAGCCGGCCCGGGATAGCAGTACCGGAGGCTGA
Organism: Dryobates pubescens; assembly: GCF_014839835.1. NCBI lineage: Eukaryota > Metazoa > Chordata > Aves > Piciformes > Picidae > Dryobates > Dryobates pubescens. The sequence continues at coordinate 101,396,680 of NC_071657.1, read as the reverse complement.
TCACTCGGACAAAGAGAAGGAGGGCAGCCTGGGAGCCGAAGACGCTGTAGACCTGGAACTGCTGACAGAGACTGTGCGCACAGGTATTAATGTTAATATGGGCAGGCAGGCAGCGTATTACTGCAGTGCTTTTTAGAAAAGCGAAATGTTAGAGGCATTGATTTAAAGAAAGAATTAGAGCCTTTGTTAGAATATGCTGAGAAGTTGGGGTATTTTAAAGAGCCCAACGATGTTTTTGCTAGACCACTGTGGAAGGAATTAGGACAAGATTTATGGATGAAAAGTATAGATGATGATAAGGCTGCTAAGAAGAACAGTAAGCCATGGAGAGTGGTTATGGTAACATTCGATCAGCATGCTGCAGAACAAAAAGCTGCTATTCAGGCACGGCAAAAATTATCGGCGGGCCGACGGCAGCTTGGGCGGGCCAGTATCGGCAGGCCCGAGGAAAAGGATCGGCGAGCTAGGCTTGGCGGGCCGACGGCAAACTCGGGCGGGCCGGCATCGGCGGGCCTGAGGAAAGGAGCGGCGGACACTGACGGGTAACAGCTCGCGGCAGTGCAGGTCGCGGACGTCGGTGAATATGGAAAAAGAGGCAGCGCTCTCCTTATTGCAATGCTTTTTAGAAAAGCGTAAGGCGCAGATATCGCCCAAAGTAATTCCTGGGCTTTTGGCCCATGGATCCGCTTTAGGGGATTTCCCGAGCGGAGATAGTTGTTTTGATGAAACTTGTTTGGAGAGACTATGGAAACAGACTGTGGGACTGGGTCACTATCAAGCTGCAAAAGCCGTGGCGAGAATGCATAAACTGTATTAAAAAATATAAACTAGAACAGCGAATGGCTGCTGCAGTTACAGCGAAAATTGTCGGGAAGAGATGCAGCCCTAGTTCTATCTGAGTTGCAGCCGGACGATGTGTTTCAAAGTATCGGCCGATCGACCGGGGCCGCCCCGATACATCTTCGGCGGCCACATGGCGTTTTGCCAGCCACCACCGCTACCGTCTGCACCCAGCGGGGAAAAAGCCGAGAAAAGGCAGCTCAGTGCGTTCGATCTCGTTCATCAACACCTTCCTCTGATATCGCCAGCGAGGGCTTGGATTCGGACGACAACACCGGCAGCGAGGAATTCAAGCAGAGCCGACTTTGCTTTACGGCCCCTCTGAGAAACAGCGGAGCGCTTGGGGGCTCGCGGTGACGGTGTTCTTACCACCGCACCCCGCCCGCCCCCGCGGATACCGACGGCTCCGACCAAGGCAGTACCGACTGACGCACCACTGATACCGGCAGCACTGACAGCAGCAGCAGCCCAGCGGCGGCCGCTTGCCCGGCCCCCACCCTTTCCCCCGCAGAGGCTCGCACCAGCGCCCCCCACTCCCAGGGGCTTTAGCCGCTACTCTGCTCTGATTTAAAGCGACAGTGTTAATTTTCTCATTCCCGGTTGTAATGTCTTTCAGAGATTTGCTATTTAGAGTTTTGCTAAGTTTTTGTAATAAGAATGGTGAATGGTACGCATTTGGTACTTGTGGGTGGTTAATACATAGTGATTGTGCTAAGGTGTGAAGATTTGTTATTTAGAGTTTTGCTGGGTTTTCCTGGTGAGCGTGATGAATGGTATGCATTTAGTACTTGTGGGTAATTAATGCATAGTGGTTGTATTGAGGTGTGCGTACTTAGTGATGAGTTCACCTTGTGAGATTTTCTTTTGGTTCGAACCTTCTTAGTTGTGTGCCTTGGCATTTCAAAGGAGCTCCATGTAATATTGTAATAATGTTAAGGTTTGTAGTGAATAGGTATTCATTTTCTAAGGTATTCTTTAGCTAATGTAACATTTTTAGATTTCTTTCTTAGACATAGACTACACAAAATACAAAAAAAAAAAAAGGTGTGTGAACAAAAAGAGGTAACAAGTGCAAAGAACAACAAAAAATTTTTTAAATGGTAAACAAAACGGTATCAAGTGCAAAGAAAAAGTTTAAACATACAAAATATTACAAAGGTACAAAAACTCTGGCTACAAAAAATAGAGTACTAAATACCAGAATAGAGTACTAAATAACAGAGTAATAAACAAGAAGAGCAACAATAAAATTAAAATATTAAAACCAAAATATGACAAACTAAAAAATCATAAGGATTGCTGACAAAATAGCTGTTAACAAAAATGTAAGAATTGATAGCAATAAATAAAAAATAAGGATTATCAAAACTACTAGATTAAAACAAAAACTCTATAAAAAGAAGACATCAAGAAAGTTAAAATGCGCAATAATAATAAAAAGAATTAATAGAAAAGCAGGTTACAAATATAATAAAAAAGCAAAAATACAAATAAAAATAGAAAATAGATGAAATGAATTAAACATGCAAAAAAAATTGAGGACTATAAGATCAAACAAAATAAAAGATTAAATACTAGATAAAAAAAATAAAAAGGTGATTCGAATAACAAATTAAAATACAGATTAAAAATGATAACAACAAAATACAAATAATAATTAGGAAAGTAAACAAGAAATAAATTTTAAAAACAAATGACAAGCAGGTCGCCTCAAGCCTTCTTTCCTGCTACCTGCGATCATCGCAATAAACAACAGCAGAAGAATCAAGACCATGAGGACACAGCATTGCCCATGAAGCTGAACATCGATCAGCTGGGATCACAAACGCCATTCAGAAGAATGTACCATGGCACCATGTGAATTAGGACTGAATATTATGGTTGTTGGATAACTTTGTCTTCTCTTTTGTTAACTAAGTGTGCCTCTGAATGCAGACATCCTAGGGGATAAAGTTTCATCTTTACATTTCACCAAACAAAAACTGAACCAAAACAAAATCAAAACAAACAAACAAAAAAAAGGGGGGGAAAAGAGAGAATACCCCCATAGCAGAAAAAATCAGCTCATGGTAACCCTAGAAGTGCTGTAACCCTCTCACCACAAGACACACAGCACAACTGTCATGAAAATGACAGCAAACCTGCTTAGCGCTGACTTCAATGACTGTCACGATGATCCAAGATGTCAACAGAAAGCATCTAACTTCTAACTGAGTGTCGTGACTGCTGAACTGTTGTGTGAACATTAAGAGATTGGAATTACTACGATGAGTAAAAACACGTTATTTTGTGTAAGTTTATATTGGGCAAGCAATGAAGCTCTTTTTGCTCTTGCTGTTTGCAAGTTTTCTGCCTGTGAAGCTAGAGCCTGGCCAGATCTACCTTTACAGATTAAAGAAATCTTGCTGCCATTAAACAATTGATGATTTGTGACCATCCTAGAGAAAATAAAAATGCAACATACCCCTAAAGCAGATTGTAAAGGATAGTGCTAAGGATTGCATTTGTGTTTTAAGCTCTGTGTGCAATGTGTTCAGGCATAATCAAGTCTTCTCTGTCAATAAGTGAAATGTAAAGATTGGAACTATTAAGATCTAAGTTCTTCTTTACAATGTCTGTTATCTTTGACCATGTATTATGCCAGTGCTGTTAGAACATTCTAACCAGTTCAACTTAAGCACCGTGTCTAGTATGGGTGACATGGGCCAACATGACAGGCAGTAACGAATTTTGTTTGAACTTGCAGACAGTGGGTTATACAATTGATAAAAGAAGTTTAAAGGCTTTTAGGTATTATTGCACTAATTTTGATTATTGTTAAGCTTGTTTATAATTGTATTATGCAAAGTGTTCAAAGAATAACCTCCAAGGCCTTACTTGCACAAAAGAAAAATGGGGGAATTGTTGGGAAACGGCTTGAACATCTGTGCAAGTTCGGCCTTGAAGGACTTTCTGTTGTTAATATAGCAATGGAGTAGGAGTTGTGGAAAAGTCTGATGCTTGGTATGCTGAAGTCAAGCTGCCCCTTAGATGGGAGGCAAACAAGATAAGGAGCTGAGAAAAGGAGCAATTAGACTGAGCAAGAAATTCCACAGAGTAGTGCAAACAATGATGTAACCCTTTTAGAAAGTAACCAATAGTGTGTATTAAATTAGAATAGAATTAACTATGTATAAGATAAGGCTATAAATAAGGAAGCGTGGATCAATAAAGTTGGATTTCGTGGATCATATTGATCGTTGTCGACCCCTCCTTGCGACAGGACCCCTTTGTTTTTAAGGGCTTTCTCCCAAGGAATCCTCTGAATTATTTCCTTGAGCAACCTGAAGTCCGCCCTCCAGAAGTCCAGAGTGGAGGTCTTCTTGCTGCCCCTCTTAGTTTCACCGAATACCGAAAATTCAATTCTCTCGTGGTCGCTGGCCCCTAAACAGCCTCCGACCACCACATCCCCACCAGCCCTTCCCTGTTGGTGAAGAGGAGGTCAAGCATAGCCTTGCTCCTGGTAGGCTCACTCAGCACCTGGGATAAGAAGCTGTCCTCCATGCACTCTAAGAACCTCCTAGACTGTCTCCTCTCTGCTGTGTTGAGATCCCAGCAGATGTCAGGCAGGTTGAAGTCGCCCATAAGGACAAGGTCAGGAGATCTTGAGACAGCCTTAAGCTGGCTATAGAATGCTTCATCAACATCTTCCTCCTGGTTGGGTGGTCTATAACATACTCCAACCAGGATGTCTGCCCTGCCAGTCTTCCCTTTAATTCTTGCCCACAAGCATTCAACCTGATCGTCCCTATTCTCCATCTCAATGGCATCTAGTGCCTCCCTGATGTACAGGGCTACCCCTCCACCCCTTCTTCCTTGCCTGTCTCTCCTGAAGAGCCTGTAGCCATCAATTGCAGCGCTCCAGTCATGTGAGTTATCCCACCACGTCTCTGTGATGGCAACTACATCATAACTTTCCTGCTGCAACAAGGCTTCCAGCTCTTGTTTGCTTCCGATGCTTCGTGCATTAGTGTACATTCACCTCAGCTGGGCTGCTGGTTTGGCCTCTGACCTTAGCTTATCTCCCCCAGACTCTTGCCTGAGGGGACTAGTTTCAGCCCCTTCCCCCTTCGAAACTAGTTTAAAGCCCTGTCGATGAGAGCTGCCAGTTCCCTTCCCAGAATCTTTTTACCTTTGGGGGACAGGCCGTTCTCATATACTGTGACCTTTCCCCTTCTCTGGGACAGATGCACAGCAATACAATTTTGAATGAAGTAAGGGAAAAACAGAGAATGTATGATCTTTGGAGGGAAGGAGAGTTTACTCATGAAATGTTTAAGGATGTTGCTAGGTCGTGTAAGAAAAAAATGAGAGAGGCAAAAGCCCATTCAGAGCTTAGACTGGCCACTGCTGTGAAGGACAAAAAAATCCTTCTACAAAAAATATTAATGGGAAGAGGAGGGGCAAGGAAAAACTCCACTCCTTAGTGTACAAGGAGGGGAACATAGTAACAAAAGATGAGGAAAAGGCAGAGAGGCACTTAACACCTTCTTTGCCTCAAATTTTAATAGCAGGATTGGTTGTCTTCCAGACAACTGGCCTCCTGAGCTGGCAGATGGAGTCAGGGAGCAGTATAATTCCACTCTGATCCATGAGGAAGTAGTCTGTAATTCCCTGGTTCCTCCTTCTGGCCCTTCTTGTGGATGGGCATCACGTTGGCCAGCTTCCAGTCATCTGGGACCTCTCCAGTGATCCAGGACTAGTGGTAAATGATGGAGAGCAGCTTGGCCAGTGCATCTGCCAGCTCTCTCAGCACCCTAGGATGGATCCCATCCAGTCCCATGGACTTGTGAAGATCCAAGTGGCTCAGCAAGTCTCTAACTACTTCCTCCTGGATCACAGGGGAACTACACTGCTCCCTGACAACCAATTCTGCCACCCCTCCACCCCTTCTCCCTCACCTGTCTCTCCTGAAGAGCCTGTAGCCATCAATTACAGTGCTCCAGTCATGTGAGTCATCCCAGCACCTTTCTGTCATGGCAACTACATCATAACTTTCCAGCTGTAACAAGGCTTCCAGCTCCTCTTGTTTGTTACTCATGCTGCATGCATTAGTGTACACACACTTCAGCTGGGCTGCTGGTTTCACCTCTGACTCCAGTTTACCACCCTCAGACTCCTGTCTGGGGGGACTGGTTTCAGTCCCTTCCCCCTTTAAACCTAGTTTAAAGCCCTGTCAATGAGACCTGCCAAGTCCCTTCCTATAACCCTTTATCCTGTGTGGAATGGGCTACTCTCATGTGCTTGGAGATGTAAATGTAAAAGTGTAAGATGTAATGTAAAAATGTTGAAGGTAAAAATATTGAAGGTAAAAATTACTGCAGAAGTTGCTGTGGCAAATATACCTTTAATTACTTGTTGTATTTAAGAAGTATGATATGTTAATATTACTCAAAAAGGACACTGAGCCATAGTTAGACTTGACCTTTTAATTTTGAGTGAAAGAAGAGTTATGAATATTTTTATTAGGAACACTGAATTTATTTCCTCTAGAATCAAGTGACCTCTTATTCAGCATTATGCAAAATTAATTTTTCATGTTTAACATGATGCTTAGCATTCACCCAAGTTATTTTCTTTGATGGCTTGTTTTATTAATTCTATTACTAGTTTTTAAGCTTTTAATGTGCTGAAGCTAATTAATGGCAAATTTGCACAGCCTCCTGGAATAAGCCATGCTGGGGAGCAACAGAAGTGATGGGAGTGCTCTTGCAGTTGGGAAAGAGCAAGGTCAGAATGGGTATAATCCCACCCATGGCCAGACCAGGGAGATGGATTATAACAAAATCTGTGCTGACCAGTTAGGTAATCACTTTTTATAGATCTTTCTACACCACTTGGACACTCAGCAGCTGGTGTATGGTTTGAAGGCTGAGTATTTATATCTCATCCAGTTTTGAAACCTCTCTAATGCAGCCTTAGATGCTCCCATCTAAGGAAATGCTAAATACATTTTAACTATCATACTACTGTCCTTGCTGAGAAGATGCATGGAAGGAAGCAGAGGCTTTTTCCTCAAAAAGATCACACATAACATGAAATAGCATTGCACTTTTCCATCGTTTTTTCACCCTTGTTTCCTAGCCTGACTGCATTGAAAAGACGTTTCATATCACATTGCCATGTGGTTTCCTCCATTCCAAAACACCTTCCTTGTCTTAGAGCTGAGCATGGATGAGGGTGCTAACTCAGACTGGTCAAATCCCGCTTTCTATCATGACACCAACATGTTGCTTCACCTTCCCAGACCTCCTCATGCTCTTCTCACCATTGTCAGCTGTACTCACTTACTCAGTCACCCATACAGATTTTCACTTGCACTTAATCATTGCCTAAAGTCCTTTAATTTGAACTGATTGCCCTTTGCACTGGCAGGTGCAGATTTAGCTGGCCACAGCCAATGCTAGATATCTGGGTGCTTGCACTGGGCCCAGGGAGAGCTGCTTCTCTGCCTCTGTTTGAGTCAGCATTTGCCTTTATATGCATGTGACAGTCTTCCTGTACTGCCTTACTGTCCCTAGGGAAGTGTGCAGTCTTCTCATGGCATTAGGTTTTGCCTACAGCTGGGGGTAGAGCTTTGGCTTGTATCAGGAAATGTTTTCTTGTGAAGTTCCATCTTGTATAAAATCAGTGCTTAGGTACTGTATGGACGAACATTATTAAAATAATTTTTAAAAAATCCAAATTATCATTGAGTTAGACCTGTGGTTTTTTTAAAATATAACCTATTGGAAATTCAAATTTAGATTTGCTCCTTCACTGATGTAAACATGATCAGTATGTGAAAGTTCTGGTTTAATACAGGAAAAATAACTCAGAATTTCATAAATGAACCTCCAAAAATAAAAATAAAATTTGTTTGCATGAATATATTCAAATTTTTAAAAAAAAAGGGTATTTGGCTTTATTGAAGTTAGTTTAATAAGGACATGCATGATTATGTTATCAATAAAAGAAAGCTGAATTACTTAATTTGTCTCTAAATCTTAGGAAATTAGAAGTATGGTTCTGAAATACTTAAGTTCCCACTGTGTTGCTTTGTTGTTTTTTGGGGTTTTTTTTTGAGATACAGATAAAGAAATGCTTGCAATTGGCTATGAATCTAGCTTTCCAAATGTTAAATGTATCACAAATAGCTTTCCCTAAAAGAAAATGTGTAAGAGTTTCTGAAAGCTGAAATGAATGCCTCCCTCAGCTTCAAGTGCATAATACCACAAGGAAGCCCAAGTTTGCATGAGTACTTAATGACAGCCATCCTGCTGCAAATACAAAGCCTAAATGAGAGGCCTGACACCTGCTTTGACACCAGGTCTGTAGAAAGCTACTCAAACAGTTCTGAAAGACACCTGTTTCCGCTCTCAGGAGTTTTCACTGGTTCACTGCAGCTGTGCATCAGCATAACCAAAATTAGATCTTAGCCCCATAAAGTCTATTTTGATCGCAAGTAAATTCCTGCAAGGCACAGCAACTTGAAGTGTCTTATGAACCAACCCTTTTGCTCTACTTTGGCAAAAACTGTCAGATATTGAGTTTAATTAGTATCATTCTATCTCTTGGTGGCTTGATAACTCATTGGCTTAGAATGTAGTAACTGAGGGGGGAGATGACTGAAACAGCTTATGCAACTAGTTCTTGGAACATGCATTTAAAGAAACACAGGAGAAAAACTGCCTGGCTGGAGAGTGGCCAGGCAGAAAGGGACCTGGGGGTGCGGGTTGACAGCTGCCTGAATGTGAGCCAGCAGTGTGCCCAGGTGGCCAAGAAGGCCAATAGCATCCTGACCTGTATCAGGAACAGCATGGCCAGCAGGAGCAGGGAAGTCATTCTGCCCCTGTACACTGCACTGATTAGGTCACACCTTGAGTCCTGTGTCCAGTTCTGGGCCCCTCAGTTTAGGAAAGATGTTGAGTTGCTGGAACATGTTCAGAGAAGGGCAACGAGGCTGGTCAGAGGTCTCAAGCATAAGCCCTGTGAGGAGAGGTTGAGGGAGCTGGGGTTGCTTAGCCTGGAGAAGAGGAGGCTCAGGGGTGACCCTATTGTTCTCTACAATTACCTGAAAGGAGGTTGTAGCCAGGAGGGGGTTGGTCTCTTCTACTAGGCAACCAGGGGAAGTTTAGGCTCAAGGTGAGGAAGAAGTTCTTCACAGAAAGAGTAATTGGCTATTGGAATGTTTTGCCTAGGGAGGTGTTGGAGTCACTGTACCTGTTCAAAAAAATGTTGGATATGGCAGTTGTAGCCATGGTTTAGTTGTCAGGCGGAGTTAGGTATTAGGTGATGGGTTGTACTTGATGATCTCTGAGGTCTTTTTCAACCTGGTTGATTCTGTGATTCTGTGACTTACCAAGCTTGTACTTGGAGGTTTGGCTTGAATTGGGAAGTAGCAGAATTACATAAATCAAAAAGGTTTATTTTGGTATGTAGTCTTTTTACCCATAAATAGGAGTTGCTAATAGTAATAATTTTCTGAAGAAAATACTATTAACAGAATTGAAATATGAGATGAATTCTGACTTGCAGGATAGTTTTAGCCTGGGCTGGATAATGGAGGAACTTCTTTGCCTTGAGATGGATGGAGCACTGGAACATGCTGCCCATAAATGTTGTGGAGTCTTCTTCACTGAAACTTTCACAACCTGCCTGGAAGCATGCTTGTATGATCTGATCTAGGCACACATGCATTAGCAGAGGGGTTGGACTAGATGATCTCGTGAGGTATCTTCCAATCCCTACCAGTCTATGATTCTGTGATGCTGACTGAAGGAGCTCTCCCATACACGAGGCAGGACAACAGAATTTATCTCCTAGGAGAGTGTCCTGGAAGTGACACAAGAAAAAATGTTTTAACTGAAAATGCTGACTAAAACTGTGATATCTTCCAACCTCAGCTCTGCAAGTAAGACATCATGAAAGAATCACTTCCCAAGAACCACAAGACTATTTCTCTGTCAAACACCAAAGCAGATCATGTCATGGCCTCTGAGCAGCCAACTGTGGATTCCTGGGAATCGGGCACAGAAAAGCATTCACCATTTATTTTTCTGGGTGAGGAAGTTTCATTTTTCTTAAGAAGATCTGCCACCATGAATTGGGTGTTACCACACCACTCCTAAACCATCAGTGTGGCAGAGTAGAAAGGAGTGATCTTCATGGTCATCTTCAGAAGAAACATGTCACTGCTGGAAGGATGATGCTCCAAGCAGGAGGAATTCATAAACAGTGAAGTTTCTTTTAAGTACCCACCAGTGATCTCCCTTGTTTCTTGCTCACTATAGCTCACAGATATTTTTTTTTTCCCCTAGCAGCATTAGAGAGTAGTTATAAAGCACTAGGGTTTCTCTTCAAAGTGAAGGAACAGGTTTGGGCAATGTGATGCATCTTATGAAAATATAAATAAAAATAGAATGGCATGTATTAATTTACAGTATTAAATTGAAAAATCTTATTCTATATTTTATTCCACTTTTTCTTGCATTCAGAATGAATATATTTTGGAGATATCTGCACACAAAAATACAGATGTTCCAGGATCAGGTTCTCTGGTCCTGGAGCTGCTGTGGTCTGTGCTTTCCAACAGATGGGAGCAGAGAGGCCCTGACACAGAAACTGCGTGGGAAGCTCATGGACTGAATCCTTAAACGCAAACACTTTTTAAAAATCCTTCCTAATCTCTCTGTGATGAATATGAGCAACAATACTAAAATCTATCTTGATCTATGCAGACTTAGGTATTTTCTTCACGCTAAGCAAAGACCATGTTCTAGGAATGAAGCCGCTCCTGTGTGCTTTAACCAGTTTAGCAATTTTCCATTAAACCATTTCAATCAACAAATGCAGAGTGATGAACTTAACAAGAAGTGATACTCAGATCAAATATTTTTGTTGTAATAACTAGCTCTTTTGAATTAATATTAGAAAATATTATGGAACAGGTCATCTTGAGTGCAATCACACAGCACTTAGAGGATGGCCAAGGGATCAGACCCAGCCAGCATGGATTTAGGAAGGGAAGGTCCTGCCTGACCAACTTGATCCAGGTGACCTGCCTGGTGGATGTGGGGCAGGCTGTGGATGTAGTCTGCCTGGACTTCAGCAAGGCTTTTGACACCATCCCCTACAGCAAACTCCTGGCCAAGCTGTCAACCCATGGCTTGGATGGGAGCACAATGTGATGGGTTAGGAAGTGGCTGGAGGGCCAAGCCCAGAGAGTGGTGGTGAATGGTGCCACAGCCAGCTGGCAGCCAGTCACTAGTGGTGTGCCCCAAGGATCAGTGCTGGGCCCCATGCTCTTTAACAGCTTTATTGATGATCTGGATGAGGGCATTGAGTCCATCATCAGTAAATTTGCTGACGACACCAAGCTGGGGGCAGGAGTTGATCTGCTGGAGGGTAGAGAGGCTTTGCAGAGGGACCTCGACAGGCTGGACAGATGGGCAGAGTCCAACGGCATGAGATTTAACACATCCAAGTGCCGGGTTCTGCACATTGGCCACAGCAACCCCATGCAGTGCTACGGGCTGGGGTCAGAGGGGCTGGAGAGTGGCCAGGCAGAGAGGGACCTGGGGGTGCTGGTTGATGGTAGGCTGAACATGAGCCTGCAGTGTGCCCAGGCAGCCAGGAGGGCCAATGGCATCTTGCCTGCATCAAGAACAATGTGGCCAGCAGGAGTAGGGAGGTCATTCTGTCCCTGTACACTGCACTGGTTAGGCTGCACCTTGAGCACTGTGTCCAGTTCTGGGCCCCTCAGTTTAGGAAGGATGTTGACTTGCTGGAACGTGTCCAGTGAAGGGCAGCAAAGTTGGTGAGGGGCTTGGAACACAGCCCTATGAGGAGAGGTTGAGGGAGCTGGGGTTGCTTAGCCTGGAGAAGAGGAGACTCAGGGGTGACCTTATTGCTCTCTACAACTACCTGAAGGGAGGTTGTAGACAGGCAGAGGTTGGTCTCTTCTCCCAGGCAACCAGCACCAGAACAAGAGGACACAGTCTCAGGCTGCACCAGGGGAGATTTAGGCTGGATGTTAGGAAGAAGTTCTACACAGAAAGAGTGATTGGTCATTGGAATGGGCTGCCCAGGGAGGTGGTGGAGTCACCGTCATTGAAGGTGTTCAGGAGGAGACTTGATAGGGTGCTTGGTTGCATGGTTTAGCTGATTAGGTGGGTTGGATTAGTTGATAGGTTGGACATGATGATCTTGAAGGTCTCTTCCAACCTGGTCTGGTCTATTCTATTCTATTCTATTCTATTCTATTCTATTCTATTCTATTCTATTCTATTCTATTACTTTGTCAGTGGTTTTGCGAAAGAAGGATATTTCCCTGGTTATTTAAAAAATATTTTCTTAATTCAAATGACAGATTAATGCATTATTTTCAACTACTACAGTTCCCACCCAAACTCCAGGTGTGAGAGAGTAACAGAGAGTGACAACAGTGATGATAGTTGTATTAATAGCTGTGAGAGACTAAATCTTGTCTCTCTTGATGTGACTCAACAAAGCTGGAATCACCTTTGCTACTAGCCCAGACAATAGCTGATGTGTATTGGGCAGACGCCACTGGAACGACTCTCTCGAAGGTACATAGATAAAGATTGCTCACCAGACTGCAGCTGCCCTGGAAATAATGGGCAGAGGCCACTGCTATCAATACTGTCTAGAATATACATACCTAAAAACTGTATAAAAGATCTGAGCAACTACCTGCTCAGAAGAAGGAAAACACGAAAGAAAGAAAAGACCTGGACAATGCTGCTGAGAAGGAAAACACAGAAGAAGGAAAGACCGGGGCAATGCTGCACTGAAGGAAAATGGAGAGGATACCAGGAGAAAAAAAAATGACAGAGACATCACCATGTAGCCTGGAAGAAGCAGACCAAGAGGAGCCCTCTCTCTGTGTCCTAAGTTCTGCCTACTACAACTTATGGAGCTGAAGAGGCTGCTCAGAGGACAGCACAGCCAACAAGGACAACATCTCCTCTACATCCAAAGCTGCAGTAGCCTTTCTTCACAGACTCAAACTGTCTTGGGAGGTGAGGGGTGTGGTAATATAATTCCTTTCCTCTCTCCCTATTCTCTCTCTCACTCTCTATTCTCTCTCTCTCTCCTGATCCATCCACTTTATTTGTGTAATAAATAGTCTAGCTGTTGATATTTTGACCTTGTTTGTGCCTCTAATTTCATAACATGGGAATATTCAAAAGAACTGAGTCTTTTTCCCTCTCTGGACCCAGACAATAGCCCAGTCAAATTGTTGAAGTTCCCTTATGAAAAGGAATATAAACCTAGGATTGTCCAAAAACCGTTAGTCTGAATGTATCAATGAAAGCAGAAACTGCCACAGGAGTGGTCTCCTTCACAAGCTAATTTTAAGAAGTGACTATTAGTTTGACTAAACAAGCTACCTACAACTGGACACAAGATCAGAAACCTTTAGGTTCTAGATTTTGCTGGTTTTAAATTCTTCACATCAGTGATTTTAAATCTCTTTCAGGCTATGCAGCACTGACAACACTCAATATTTCTCAGGGAGCATTATAATGCTGACAGAAGTCTGTTCTGCTTGAAAATTGAACTTGAGTTCTATTTTCTACAGCATTCTGTCAATCTTCTTGTAGCCATTATAAAAGCTGAGCTCTTGGTACCCATTATAAAAGTAGCAGAGAGGAGAGAACTGTTCGCTTTCTGTCAAGCTAAGCAAGATGACATCTGTCTCTGTAAGGGTTCACAAATGAACAAAGCAAGAAGATAAACCATAAAAAGACATTCTCACAGACATATGAAAGGATAATGTATGCTGGCTGAAGTCCTTATATTTTCTGGGGAAATAGTATTGCCTCATTCACACACATCTGGGACTCATCTCAGCACAAGTAAATGAACTTTTAATTTATTTTTTAAAAATATTTTAATTATAAATATATATATAGAGAGAGATTTGCCCCAGTGAGTGCCTATGGAAATGATAGATACTTTTAAAAGCAGTGAAAAGGAAGCTAGTCTTGCAGAATATTCCTGTTAGTCATGCATCTGCTTTTACCAATCCCATGATGTTTCCAGTTGTTTGGCTGAATTGTTTGTTTGCTATATGGATGCATAACATATGTCAAACTACCTGATTATGCCTCTTCGAGGAATCCTGCCTCCACAGCCAGGGTCAGGCTCTTCATGCCCTGCTGCTGTGTGAGGTTGCAGACAGCATTTTATTGTATGTGACATACGTCATGGTGGGCTAATTGTACAAATACAGCCTCTGTACTGTGAGGCCCATGTGGATCCATCTCAACAGTGCTTTGTTCTGTGCTAGCTGCCAGGGCTGTTATTGTATCTCATGGGTGGCCAGCTTTGCATACAAATACCTTGCTTTCGGTCGCAAACTCTGCAGCTGAATTGCTAAATACAAGTGTTGAAACCCCAGTTCCATGCGAGTCAGTAGAGTTTTGTTACCATCTTCAGTGAGGTCAGGCACTTGTGCTCTGCTGGATGCTTGTTCCCTACCAGTTAACACTAGATTTGTAAATGTTGCTGTTTATCAGCTATCATATTCTAGAAGTATTAGTCTTTGAATTTGTGTAACTTTTGTTACCACATTAAGCATAAGTTCTCCATTTCAGAGACCTGAAGGTTGATCACCAAGACTTCAAAGCATTTGAGAACAGGAGTGGATTTTTACTACCAACCAAGTACCTGAGGGACCTGGGAGGGGAAACACAGCCAGAGGGAATGGGAACAAAATTGGCTTATTAATGGGTTATGTGCTTTCTCCAGTGCCTAGTGGCATTTAACAGAACCTTTGGAGTCACAGACCATCCTTTGAGAAAGTTATTTTTTTAAAAGGCATCATTTATTTTCAGTAGATCTACAAAAAGCTGCTGTATGGCCTGAGTCCTTCTTTCCCAGTGACAGTAGTAGAGCTGCCCAATAAATGTGGGAAAGTAGAGCACTTAAGAGAAATTTTAGGTCCCTCCTTAGCAAATTATTATATGCCCATATTAAAGTTGGGTCTTGTTGGTTTCAGATCACATGTGCTTTTACATAAAGCTGCTGCATCCAGCTGCAGATACGGGCACATCTCTAACTCCAGAGAGATGTCCAGAGCCCAAGGCAGGGCTGCCTTACTTCTACACCATCATGCCCACCTCCTTGGCTGGGTAGTAGGACAGCCCTGGCTGTGAGCTCCTGTCCTGCTGCCCTTTGAACACTCCTTGGCCCCAGCCTCTGAGCAGTAGCAGTGCCGGCCTCTGAGCAGTAGTGTTCCCCTTCACTGCCTTACTATGATCAGAGTGCAATTAAATAAAACCTCCCAATCACTTGCTGTCCATCATCAACTCATGCTCAGGATCTCCATACCAGCTTTCTAGCAGCTGAGGTATGATGAAGACCTTGTGCAGCTCAGTGAGGCCAAGCAAAGCACACTGAAAGGAAGGGGGAAGCCTACTATTCCAGATTGGTGGATGTACTCCACAAAACATCATGTTCCCAACACACTTTCTCAGTCCTGAAAGGCTACCCAAGCAGGAAACATGCAGAGGAAAAATGCTGGTCAGGAAATGGCAAAAAAAGTTGGAGGCACCTCCCATCTGAGGCAAGAGGTAGCATATGGCCTTACATCCATTGTGTTTGAACCCACCCATGATCCTGTGAGTACACATCCCTTGGACAACATAGGATCCCAGTCACAGGCCAGTGTCAGCCTTCCCAAATTAGCAGAGGCATCCAGAGAAGTGCCAAAGACAATGGGGGAAAAGCCCTTTGGCTCCAGCCCTGTGTTGGGCAAAAGACACATTGTCCTTCACATGTGCTTGTCCAGCCCCTTCTCAAAAGAGATTTTATGGTGCCAGAGATCGACCATGTCAGTGTGTCACTGTGATGACTGATGATATGCAATGAGTTATCTAGTGCCAGGTGGTATTTACAGATTAAGAAAAATATGGGTTAATTAAACCATCTTAATCATCTCCTCCTTTTCCTCCTTTTCCTTCTCCTTCTTCTTATCCTTATCCTTCTTTCTCCTTCCATAGCTTGGGTAACAGGCAAACAGAAAGGAGTTAGTCTCAGCCCTTTGTTATTATTTATCCTGAGTAGAGCTTTTTGCAAAGGATTCAGAAGGACATCTACATATCTTTCAGATTTATGACTACTGAACAATATCACCCAATTTAGTTTCACTGGTTTTCAAGCTAGTTTTAAGTGATTGTAGCACTCTGATAAAGCTTCTGTGAATGCTGTAAAATATGGATTTATTAGAGAAATAAAATATCTACCATTCTTTTCTCTGAACTTACAAATAGCAGTAAGAAGGAAAAAGCAAGTATTTTATTCTAAAAGTTCCAACAGAAATAAACCCCCATGAAAAAAAATCTCAGAAAACTTAAAAAATATTCCACTTTGGGCATTAAAAATATAACAACCTACTGGGAACTGCAGTGCACATTGTGATTTTATGCTTCTGAAGAATACCTACTATTTCAGTTTTTGTCAAGGATGAGTACAGAGGACTAAAAGAAGACTGATTCCAGTCACTGTCTCCTCAAGACTTAACATCTTACAGAATGGCAATTTACCACTTGCAAAACAACACAGGATCTCATTACAGCTTTTTTACACCAAATCAGCACTGGAGAGTGACATAGGAGAATAGCCTTCTCACTCAGCAGCTGGTTGTACTTCTAAGAATGTGAATTTGATCCATCCTGCGGGTGCTGAACTCCAGTAGTGACTAGCAGTGACAGAGTGTGGCCCTGCTCTCACATCTGTCTTCATTATGAAATAGATAGAGTGCTAAGGCACAATGCTGTTCTGTTATTTTATGCAGTGGTTCCAGACTGTGGTGGTTTGAAAGGAAAGGCTCTGCTTTCCCTCCCCCACTGAGAAAGAGACCACGGCTAAACCCAGTCGGAGAAATGAGAGTATATTGTACAAGGAAACAGATTCTATGTAACACAACAAATACAGGTATTTTACAATATATACAGGAATATACAGCAAATGAACTCAACCAGAAACCAGACCCCCCACAGAGGGGGCTTCCCCCTGTGCCCCCTTCAACCCCCTACCTCCCTTCTCCCCCAAAAGAGGTAGAAGAAGAGACGAGGACAGTTAACAGGGCAGGAAAGGAATAAAGGCCTTGCACAGGAGTTAGTATCTTATCTTAGCTGGCCAGAATCCCAGAAGCAGATCCAGCCGAAAGGGACAGCCAAGGAAGGAAGACCGAGAGAAAGTTCCCAACTCCCCTGGGTCCAATCTCTCCTCCCACAATCCTACCAATGAAATTCGTTTAGAAAACCAAAATATTTTACAAACATTTAGCCAGTGTGCCCCTTCCTTAAAGGCACAGCGTCAAACGGCCACAATCCACCCCTTCTAAACAATTTCATTGGTCGTTCGCACTGTCCATCCAATCGGAAACAATATTTGCAGTTCGTGAGTAAAGTTCATAGTCCGTTCCGGCTATACTCAGATGTAGATGATTCAGAAGTCCAAAAAAGTCAGGAAATAAGAAAAATGGAAACCAGCTTGTCTCTCCACAGATGAAGTGAAGAAAAGGCAAACAGGAACACAGGGACTCTCAGTTGACTCAGGGCTCTTAGGGCTCTCAGGGTTCGTGCACTGTAGATTCCTCAGGGATTCTTCCTTTGGGCGCGTTGTAGCTGTACGACAGTCTGAAATTAAACTCTTTCAGCTAAAGTTAAATTTCTTTGTGGAATACACTGAATTTGACCATTCTCCTGCATTACCCAATAAGTGTGACCCGGACCTTCTGCTGAAACCACCCCTCGGACAGGTTTAGCCTCTCCTGAGGGTGAAAATACCCAAACAGTTTTACCTAACAGGTTCTTTTCTCTAACAACAGGAACTCTATCACCTTCTACTCTCCGTAGCAGATCTGAATGTGCCGGTCCAGCTCGGTTCACTGAACCTCTACTATTCACCAGCCAGGTTGCTTGTGCTAAATGTTTCTCCCAGTTTTTCAAAGATCCACCTCCCATGGCTTTGAGAGTGGTCTTCAACAAACCGTTGTAGCGTTCAATCTTCCCTGCAGCTGGTGCATAGTAAGGAATGTGGAAAATCCACTCAATACCGTGCTCTTTTGCCCAGCTCTTTACAAGGTTGTTCTTGAAATGAGTTCCGTTGTCTGACTCAATCCTCTCTGGAGTTCCGTGTCTCCACAGGATCTGTCTCTCCAGACCGAGAATGGTGTTGCGTGCAGTTGCATGTGGAACTGCATAAGTTTCCAGCCATCCGGTGTTTGCCTCTACCATAGTAAGCACGTACTGCTTACCAGAACGAGAACGTGGTAGAGTGATGTAGTCAATCTGCCAAGCTTCACCATACCTGTACTTGGACCATCTGTCACCATACCACAAGGGCTTAATTCGCTTTGCCTGCTTAATAGCAGCACAAATGTCACAGTCATGGATGACTTGTGTGATAGCATCCATGGAAATGTCTATGGATCTGTCACGAGCCCACTGGTATGTTGCATCTCTGCCTTGATGTCCTGACGAATCGTGAGCCCACCGAGCTAAGAATATCTCACCTCGGTGTTTCCAGTCGAGATCAAGTTCAGAGTCCTTGTCTACTTGAGAAACTCTTGCAGCTAAATCTGCCTGATGGTTGTGCTGCTGTTCCTCAGTAGCTTTGCTCTTAGGAATGTGAGCATCAATGTGTCTCACTTTCACTGGAATTCTCTCGATTCGATCAGCAATGTTTTGCCACAGGTCGGCTGCCCAGATGGGTTTTCCTTTCCTCTGCCAACCATTCTTCTTCCAGTTCTTTAGCCAACCCCATAGAGCATTGGCTACCATCCATGAGTCGGTGTAGAGATAAAGCTTTGGCCATCTCTCACGTTCAGCTACGTCGAGAGCTAGCTGGACAGCTTTTACCTCAGCAAACTGACTGGATTCTCCTTCTCCATCCTTCGCCTCTGCAACTCGGCGTGTTGGACTCCACACGGCAGACTTCCACCTTCGCTTGTTCCCGACGAGACGACAGGAACCGTCTGTGAACAAAGCATATTTCTTCTCATCATCTGAAAGGTCATTGTAAGGAGGAGCTTCCTCAGCACGAGTTACTCTCTCCTCTGGAGGTTTAGCACAGTTGGTACCTTCAGGCCAACTTGAGATCACCTCCACCAGACCAGGTCTTTCAAGATTTCCCATTCGAGCTCTCTGTGTTATCAGAGCCATCCACTTGGACCAGGTGGAATCTGTAGCATGATGTGGTGTGGAACCCTTGCCTTTGAACATCCAATTCAAAACTGGCAATCTGGGAGCTAGGAGAAGTTGTGATTCAGTTCCAATCACTTCAGAAGCTGCTTTCACTCCTTCATAGGCAGCTAGAATCTCTTTCTCTGTTGGAGTGTAATTAGCCTCTGAACCTCTGTAACCTCGACTCCAGAAACCAAGAGGTCGTCCACGTGTCTCACCTGGAGCTTTTTGCCACAAGCACCAGGTTGGACCATTGTCACCTGCAGCCGTGTACAAAATGTTCTTGATGTCTGGACCATCTCGGACAGGTCCCAGTCCCACTGCTTGTACCACTTCTTGCTTTATCTGGTCAAAGGCTGCTTGTTGTTCAGGTCCCCAGTGGAAACTGTTCCTCTTTCGAGTCACATCATACAGAGGTTTCACAATCTGACTGTATCCAGGAATGTGTAGTCTCCAAAATCCCACTATCCCCAAGAAACGTAGAGTTTCTTGCTTGTTCGTGGGATTTGCCATGGTAGAGACTCTATTTACCACATCCACTGGAATGTGTCGGCGTCCATCCTGCCACTGCACTCCCAGAAACTGGATCTCTGTGGTAGGACCTTTCACCTTGTCTCTCTTGATGGCAAAACCTGCATTCAGAAGAATGTCCATGATTTTGTTGCCTTTCTCAAAGACTTCCTCAGCAGTTTTACCCCAGACGATGATATCATCGATGAACTGGATGTGTTCTGGAGCACCACCTTCCTCCAGAGCATCGTGGATTACCGCATGACAGATGCTGGAGCTGTGGATCCAGCCCATTGGCAGTCTGTTGAAAGTGTACTGGATTCCTCTCCAGGTGAAAGCAAACTGAGGCCTGCATTCCTCTGCTATGGGAATAGAGAAGAATGCATTAGCAATGTCTATGGTAGCATACCATTTGGCCTCTTTGGATTCCAGCTCGTACTGGAGTTCCATCATGTCTGGTACTGCTGCACTCATAGGCGGAGTTACTTCATTCAGGGCTCGGTAGTCCACTGTCAGACGCCAGTCTCCATTCGGCTTTCGCACAGGCCACACTGGACTGTTGAAAGGTGAATGAGTTTTGCTGATGACTTTCTGACTCTCCAACTGACGAATCAGATTCTGAATGGGCAACAAAGAGTCACGGTTGGTTCTGTATTGTCTGTGATGCACAGTCTGAGAAGCAACCGGCAACTTAATGTCCTGAATCTTGTGTTGTCCCACAACTGCAGATTCATCAGAAAGTTCAGGTCTAGCAGACAGCTTCAGTTTTTGTCCATCAATCTCTACAGAAGCTACTCCAAAAGCCCATTTGTAACCTTTAGGGTCCTTGAAACGCCCTTCTCTCAGAAAATCAATTCCCAAAATACAAGGTGCATCAGGTCCGGTCACAACTGTATGCTTCTTCCACTGCTTACCAGTTAGACTTATATTAACCTCCACCTTACTTAACTCTTGAGATCCACCAGTGACCCCCAGAATAGTTATGGACTCCGATCCCTGATAATTTGATGGCAATATGGTGCACTGAGCTCCTGTGTCAACCAAGGCCCTGTACTTCTGAAAGTGTGAAGTGCCAGGCCACTGGATGTACACATCCCAATAGATTCTGTTATCTCCATTACCCCTCTCCTCCCCCTGGCGGGAGGCAGGGCACCCCTAATTGTGGGGAACATTTCCACAGGTGCAACGAGCACACTGTGCAGTGTTAGAACTGGAGTCACTGTTGGAGCTGTCATTGTTGTCCTGGGGAACTGTAGAAGTAACAGCTACCCTTCTGGTATTGCTACCCTGGGTTCTGCTACTTTGCAGTTCTCTCAGTCTCCTGAAAAGATTAGAAGTTGGTTGACCATCCCACCTGCTCATGTTCTCACCAAACTGATCACGTAGAGTTATCCAAATGGTCCTACGTGATTGCCTTGGTGGTCCGTTTTGGTTTGGCCTGTTTTGGAATGACCTCCTTGGAGGACGTCTATTCCTCACAGCTGAAACCTGCACCCACCTGGAGGAAGAATTGGAATCATCTCTTTGTGCCAATTGGCATATGGAATCTTTCAGCTCTTTCATGCAATTCTCAATTTTTCCAGACAGTGTTTCAATGGCTGAAACCAAAGAAACACGTGTCATGCTATCATCCAATTGTCTTAGTTGATCAGTGAATTGGCCAACCGTGGGAGGATCTCCACCATAATTTCTTGCCACAATTCTACTTGCCAGAATGTTTGCATAATTGGAAGGAGCAAGTTTGATGAGCTTTTTAGCAAGACCAGCTGCCACAGGAATGTCATCAGGATTCAGAGTATCATGGTCACCATAGAGTATCTCTCTAATGGCAAACTCTCTCAGACGCTTAATTCCCTCATCTATGGTAGTCCAGGGCTTAGGATTCCATGGAAGGTCATCTCGGGAAGGGTATCTCAGGGAAACTGCCATTAAAAGGCGTATCCAGAGATTAACCTTACCGAGAATCCTGGCTAGATGTCTGTCTATTCCATTATCCTTTGAGAGAGTTCCTAGCTGAGCTGCTGACTTGTCTCCAACTATTAGAGCTGGAGCACCTGTATCATAACACCTAGCAAGCCAAGATAGGATGGGTTCCTTATCTGCTCTGAGGTAATCTTTGCGGACATTGCGAATCTCCTCCCTTGGTGACGAGCATTCGGTGATGTCATCTTGCTCTCCATCTATCACATCTTCCTGAACCTTTTGTCCCCATAATCCTGCTGTCACTCTCCTAAGGACCTCTTTAAGCTGAAAAGCGCCACTGCCAGCTGCTGTCTTAGCTGCATCTCCATCCTGTGATGATCTCAATAACTCAGCTATATCTCTAAGACAAATCTTCTCCTCATCTTCAGCAGGCACTTTCCTAGCAGAGGTTCCCTCACCAGGATCATCCTGTTTAGCAGAGGTTCCCTCACCAGGATCAGTCTCCTGCTCTTCTCCTCCATTAGCTCCACTAGCTCCTGGATCAGCTTTGGCCTTTCCACCTCTGGTCTTTAAGACTGCTACTTGTTTAACTGGAGCTGTGTTTGAATTTACAGCCATCCTGATAGAAGCTGACAGGTCCTGATCTAAATCAGCCGCCGTGGGGGCCCCTTCCGGTCCTGTCATGGCGGACGGAAATGACCTTGCCTCACTACCGGTCGCCATCTTGGGAATGGGAGCCGCCCCTGGCTGCTTGCCAAAGTCATAGAGTGGAGCATTTAAGGCTGCTTTGCCAATAGGTTTTGCTATTTTTCTAACTGACGCAGCCCCTTCCTCGTCACTCGAGGACTCTGGGGCAGATTTAGAGGAACGCCTACGCTTCCTAGATTTTTGTTTAATCACAAAACATGGTCGAGAAACCTTTCTCTCTATATATAGAGCCCACAGCAGACACACAATAATTATCAGCAACAGCAGGATTACACCTGTCAAATAAATCACCTTAAGATCCCAGCCAGCACTTAAAGTTACTCTTTGACCTCCTGAAGTGTTAAACTCCCTTATCTCGATCGGCAAAGTAGAAGACGTTCTATTGCCGTAATTAGTGAGCCGAAAAAAACCCAAACAGTGTTTATACAACAGCTGGATCCTATGCATAAACCACAAATAGATTTTACGCATTAAATATTTACCTATCTGGTCTAACATCAACCCGATGCAGTACCGGTAGACCAACATGCCACAGACCGAGAAGAATAAACGTTCTAAAACCCAGAGCACCTTCATTTTGTTTCTCCGGCTGAGACAAGCAATAAATCAACTTAATTACTTAATTACCCGGCCCCACGTTGGTGAGCCAATAAAAAAAGTGTGTGGTGGTTTGAAAGGAAAGGCTCTGCTTTCCCTCCCCCACTGAGAAAGAGACCACGGCTAAACCCAGTCGGAGAAATGAGAGTATATTGTACAAGGAAACAGATTCTATGTAACACAACAAATACAGGTATTTTACAATATATACAGGAATATACAGCAAATGAACTCAACCAGAAACCAGACCCCCCACAGAGGGGGCTTCCCCCTGTGCCCCCTTCAACCCCCTACCTCCCTTCTCCCCCAAAAGAGGTAGAAGAAGAGACGAGGACAGTTAACAGGGCAGGAAAGGAATAAAGGCCTTGCACAGGAGTTAGTATCTTATCTTAGTTGGCCAGAATCCCAGAAGCAGATCCAGCCGAAAGGGACAGCCAAGGAAGGAAGACCGAGAGAAAGTTCCCAACTCCCCTGGGTCCAATCTCTCCTCCCACAATCCTACCAATGAAATTCGTTTAGAAAACCAAAATATTTTACAAACATTTAGCCAGTGTGCCCCTTCCTTAAAGGCACAGCGTCAAACGGCCACACAGACACTCACAAGAAGCCCTAACCCAACAGACAGAGCTTTCCTTCCGTGATCTCCCAATCAAAGACCAGCTACTAAAGTGAACACTGAAAAACCCACAGGTATGCACAGACACTAGGACTTCACCTCTTTTTTGTCTTGGCCTGTTTCATGGAAAGTTAAGCCTTAATGACTGCTTTTCTTCTACCTGATGTACAAAACAACCTCTCAGCCTTACTTGTTAGTGCCAACAGAGGGAATACAACAATGAAAGGGAAGGAATGAGTCAAACATTTTTTCCACAAAGGTCTAACATATCAAATGATAAACTCTTAGAATAACCCTGTCTCTACCACAAAACCAGTCTGTCAGCCACGATTTTGGAATCCTTTTACCTTCGTGATAAAATAGCAGCTGTTTTTTTAGCATTTGCCAAGAATATATTTCTACCCTCTACTTCCTTTAAAGAAATTAAGTCTTCATTTACATTAAAAAAGTCTCTGACTGTGTGTGTAGTAATAAAAAGGGGTTTCAGCATCATTAATTACTTCTACTAACAGATTGCCTCAGCTGCCAGCTAGCAGCTCAGGCCAGGAGAGGCAACAGTAGTACTCACAGAGATTAAGCATCAGAAATTTCTCCCTCACTCCTTCATACTTATTAATGATCACGGAATTTTCCCATATTAATTCCATATCTGTACATATTTTGCTTCAAATTTTGTAAAAAAAAACACAAAAAACCACCACCACCACCACAACAACAAAAAAAAAACAAAGAGCACATCAGACAAAGAGAATAAAAGACATAAGCAAATAATCAGATTTTTTAAAATGCAAAAATATATAACTGAGACAAGCTGGAAATAAAACCGTACTGCACCATGCTATTGAAGAAGTTCTAGCAGAGGAAAACCTGTTAATTTGGCAGTCAGTCTCAGTGAATATGAGTAGTAAATAAGCTTTAGATAACAGTAATTATGAAGCTACTTCAAATGCTATTGATACAGCTGCCAAAACACTTTATATCTTTCTTCTGCAACATTTCATCAAGTACTAGAAATGAATAGCACCATTTCCACAGGCTGACTTCAATATCCATGTGGCTATATTTAAACAAGAAAACAAGGGAACCGAGAATACTACAGAATTCTGAATGGGGAAAAAAAAAAAAAAAAAAAGGAATGTATAGCCAAAATTGCAATCACAGTAGAAAATAAAGGCAGTTTTATTAAAAGTTACTTGGTCAGAACAGATCCACTAAGATATGAGCACTCAGGCATATTTTTGCAATTCTTGAATTAAAGAATATCTGCCAGGTTAAAGT
The DNA here is from genome assembly GCF_014839835.1 of Dryobates pubescens. Lineage (NCBI taxonomy): Eukaryota > Metazoa > Chordata > Aves > Piciformes > Picidae > Dryobates > Dryobates pubescens. Next base: position 101,371,969 of record NC_071657.1, on the reverse strand, counting down.
ATTCTACAAGAATGTATGTGAAACAGAGAGGTCATAGCAAAAATTCATCTGGGCAAATGGGAAAAATTCCAGCTATATGTGGTGGTTGAGGCTGGGGTCCTGCCCTTGATACCACTGCACCAGCCATACCTGTGATGGCCCAAAAGGGTCCAGCCTAGTGGGTGGGCGCAGGAAGCCAGGTATTTTATCCCATAATGCTATTCTCCCCCTTAAAACATCAGCGAGGGGTCCTCACTTCCTCTTTCTTCCCTCGCCGCTGCCTGGGTAATGGGGTGAGCCGCCTCTCTTGGGCCTGGCTAGTCCCAAGGCTGGGGGGGGGGGGGGGAGAAAGAACCCTGGGGGTTTTGGGTGTACCCCCAGGTGGGGGTGGAATGCTTTTGGGTATGCTTTGGGATCTCTTTCCTTTGTCATGGTGCTTGTGGTTCTCTGTAAAACTTTCATTGTTTTTCCATTTAAACTTTCCACCATTTTTTGCAATCCATTTGTCTGAGTCTTTTCTTTTGCCTATGGTGGGGGAATCGGACTCTCAACCTCCCACACTATAGGATGACTAATGCTCACAGTGTGCTGGGTGAAGAGCTGGCTGAATGGAAGGCTTCAAAGGCTTGTAGTGAGTGGGGCTGCTTCTGGGTGGCCACCAGTCACCAGCAGTGTTCTTTAGCATTCAATTCTAGGGTCAGTCTTGCTCAATATATTTATCAGTTATCTGGATTCAATAATTGAATGCACCATGAACAAGTTTTGCTAATGATTTCAAACTGGGAGGTTTGTTAACTCTCTTGAAGGGCAAGAGCCCTTGCAGAGTGATTTAGATAGGTTGGAGGACTGAACTGTTTTCAAAGGTATGACATTTAACAAGAACAAATGCTGGATTATGCACACAGGATGGAGTAATGATGGGCAGAAGTATGAACTGGAACAGAAGTGGCTGGAGAGCAGAAAGGAATCTGGGGGTGTTAGTCAACTAGCAGGTTTAACAGTCATCAGTGTGCCCCAGCAGCCAAGAGGGCAAACCATGTTCTAGGGTGCATCAAACACAGCATAACCAAGCCTGTCTAAAGAGGGGATTACCCCATTGTATTTAGCTTTGGTGTATCCTTGCTTTGAGCACTGTGTACAGTTCTGGGTTCCACAATTTAAGAAGGATGTGAAGGCCCTTGCATGCATCCAGAGGAGGGTGACAAAGCTGGTGAAAGGGCTGGAAGACATGTTCTATAATGAGCAGCTAAGTATTTTGGCCTTGTCTAGTTTGGAGATGTGATGGTTTCAGGCAGACCCACTCCCCACCATGGGCAGAAATAGCAACTCAGACAAATGGATTGCAAAAGGGATGGAAAGTTTAAATGGAAAGCGGTGGATGATTACAGAGAGCCAGAAGCACAGTGACAAAAGAAATCCCAAAGCAGACCCAGAAACTTCCCATCCCTACCTGAGGGTACACCCAAGACCCCAGGGCTTCTTCTTCGCCCCCTCCCCCCCCTGCTAGGCTAGTCTCAGCTGGCCAGATCTGAGACTGCCCATTCCCCCCTGGCCTTGGGCCTAGGCAGGCCCAAGGCCGGGAGACATCTCCCCCAGTTACCGGGTGGCAGAGAGGGAAGAAAATGCCAGACCCCGCGCTGGATCTTACAGTGGCGCAGAGAATTATGGTATGAAATACCTAATTTCCTGTGTCCACCCACTGGGCTGGACTTCTGGACACAGGAAACACACCCCCCACCCCGGTAGCAGAGGGCACCCATCCCAAACTGCTACAGGAGAAAAAGAGACTGAGGCATGACCTTGTGAGAAGGGCAAGTGCAGAGGGAAGTGCTGAGATCCAGTGAATGGACACATGGGAATGGCTCAAAGCTGCATGTGTTGGAGGTTTAGACTGGAGATTAGGAAACATTTCTTTACATAGAGAGCACTCAAACACTGGAAGAGGCTTCTTAGAGAAGTAGTTGAGTCTGTCAGTATTTAAGAGACAGTTGGACTGCAAGATTTGACTTGAGCATGACAAATCAGCCATGTCAATCTGTCAGAGGGTAGGAGGGCTCTGCAGAGGGACCTTGACAGGCTGGATAGATAGGCAGAGTCCAACACCCAATCATGGAGAACATGATCACTGTGGGTCTGTTCCAAATGAACTTTTCTATCCTATCCTATCCTACCCTATCCTACCCTATCCTACCCTATCCTACCCTACCCTATTCTATTCTATTCTATTCTATTCTATTCTATTCTATTCTATTCTATTCTATTCTATTCTATTCTATTCTATTCCATTCCATTCCATTCTATTCTATTCTAGTCCACCTAGAGGTTAAATCAGTTCTTTATGCAGGTGCTTAGTAATAAAGCACATGTGCAAATCTGTACTTAGAATGCAATTCTTTCTTTTCATATATAGTATTGACCTCTGTGGTTTCTTCCAGTAGTCTTTTTCTTGCCATTTGTCAGGTGATTAAGAAATCACATCTCTTCAGAACAGTGAAAGTGAATTCCAAGTTCTTCCTGTCTCAACAGTGTTTCAGCAGCTATAGAGAGGTCCTACTTTCTTTGTGTATATAGTTTAAAGAGTTTAGATTTTATATTTTTAAATAATAATTTATTCTTTCCAAAATTGAAAGCAGTATAGCAATAATTTTTTTAATAAATAATTGATTATCAAAAATTATGTATTATTGGCATGAAATTCCTTTCACTAAGCAGTTAGCTTGCATTGAAATGCACTGGAATAACTCAGTGGCCTCCACCATTTGATTCATGGACTCCTGTCATGGTGTAAAGAGAACACTCCAGAACAATGGCAGTACATTCACAAGAGTCGCTCTTTCTCCAGACACTCATTGCTGGATGTTTCAGAAAGCTGCATATTGCCATGGTGTAACTCCTAATTATCTCTGACAAGGGTAACTTGTCCTAATTTTTTCTTATCCTGCAAAAGATTGGGTTTTGACTAGTATTAGACTTGTCATAATGTAGGAAAACCAACTCAAACACAGTGACACTTTTCTTAGAATCATACCTTTTTTTTTTTTTTTTACTTTCTATGAAAGTAAAACAATTGTTTGATGGGGCAGGAGCTCAAGTGGTGTTCTGCTCAATTCCCTCAGTGGCAGGGGTGTACACTGAAAGGAACAGGAGAACCCATGCCATCAACAAATGTCTCAGGGGATGGTGCCAGCAGCGGAATTTTGGGGTCTTTGATCAAGGAGCAACTTTTACCACACTTGACCTGCTGGACCTGGATGAGCAAGAGGGCTCTAGCACTAGAGTTGGCAGGGCTCATTGGGAGGGCTTTAAACTAGGTTTGAAGGGGGGTGAGTTTATGTCCCTCTCTCCCCTCTCCACAGAGGAGAGAGGGACAAAAACTAGAGTTAGTGGAGAAATCAGCAGCCCAGCTGAAGTGCATGTACACCAGTGCATGCAGTATCGGTAACAAAAAAGAGGAACTGGAAGTCTTGGTTCACCAGGAAAACTATGATGTAGTTGCCATTATAGAAACATGGTGGGACAGTTCACATAATTGGAGTACTGCACTGGATGGTGACAAGCTCTTTAGGCAAGACAGGTGAGGGAGAAGAGGAGAAGGGGTGGCCCTGGATATTAGGGAATCTTTTGATGCCACAGAACTTAAGGTAGAGGATTAAAGGATTGAGTGGCCATGGGTTAAAATCAGAGGGAGGGCTAACAAAACTGACATCCTGGTTGGAGTCTGTTACAGACCAACCAACCTGGATGAAGACGTTGAAGAAGTATTCTATAAGCAACTGGAGGGTATCTCAAGATCATCAGATCTTGCCCTTGTGGGTGACTTTAACCTGCCAGACATCTGCTGGGAACTTAACTCAGCAGAGAGGAGGCAGTCCAGAAGGTTCTTAGAGTGCATGGAGGACAGCTTCTTGACGCAGCTGTTAAGTGAGCCTACCAGGGTCAGGCTCTGCTTGACCTGCTGTTCTCAAGTAGAGAAGGGCTGGTGGGAGATGTGATGGTAAGAAGCTGTCTTGGGTGCAGTGACCATCAGATAGTGAAGTTGTCAATTTGCAGGGAAATAAGGAGGAGCAATAACATAACCCTTATATTAGACTTCTGGAGGGCAGATTTCAGCTTCTTTAAGCAACTATTGTGGAGAGTACCCTGGGTAGAAGCCCGTAAGAACCAAGGGGTCCAGGATGGTTGGACCTACTTCAAACAGGAGCTCTTGAAGGCACAGGAAATGGCAGTTCCCATGTGCTGAAAGATAGAATAGGATAGAATAAACCAGGTTGGAAGAAACTTTCAAGATCATCGCGTCCATCCTATCACCCAACACCACCCAATCCACTAAACCATGCAACCAAGCACCCTATCAAGTCTCCTTCTGAACACCTCCAGTGATAGTGACTCTACCACCTTCTCAGGCAGCCCATTCCAATGGGCAATCACTCTTTCTGTGTAGAACTTCCTCCTAACCTCCAGCCTAAACCTCCCCTGGTGCAGCCTGAGACTGTGTCCTCTTGTTCTGGTGCTGGTTGCCTGGGAGAAGAGACCAACCTCTGCCTGTCTACAACCTCCCTTCAGGTAGTTGTAGAGAGCAATAAGGTCACCCCTGAGTCTCCTCTTCTCCAGGCTAAGCAACCCCAGCTCCCTCAACCTCTCCTCATAGGGCTGTGTTCCAAGCCCCTCACCAACTTTGCTGCCCTTCACTGGACACGTTCCAGCAAGTCAACATCCTTCCTAAACTGAGGGGCCCAGAACTGGACACAGTGCTCAAGGTGCAGCCTAACCAGTGCAGTGTACAGGGACAGAATGACCTCCCTACTCCTGCTGGCCACATTGTTCTTGATGCAGGCAAGATGCCATTGGCCCTCCTGGCTGCCTGGGCACACTGCAGGCTCATGTTCAGCCTACCATCAACCAGCACCCCCAGGTCCCTCTCTGCCTGGCCACTCTCCAGCCCCTCTGACCCCAGCCCGTAGCACTGCATGGGGTTGCTGTGGCCAATGTGCAGAACCCGGCACTTGGATGTGTTAAATCTCATGCCGTTGGACTCTGCCCATCTGTCCAGCCTGTCGAGGTCCCTCTGCAAAGCCTCTCTACCCTCCAGCAGATCAACTCCTGCCCCCAGCTTGGTGTCGTCAGCAAATTTACTGATGATGGACTCAATGCCCTCATCCAGATCACCAATAAAGCTGTTAAAGAGCATGGGGCCCAGCACTGATCCCTGGGGCACACCATTAGTGACTGGCCACCAGCTGGATGTGGCACCATTCACCACCACTCTGTGGGCTTGGCACTCCAGCCAGTTCCTAACGCAACGCACTGTGCTCCCATCCAAGCCATGGGCTGACAGCTTGGCCAGGAGTTTGAAGTGGGGGACAGTGTCAAAGGCCTTGCTGAAGTCCAGGTAGATTACATCCACAGCCTGCCCCATATCCACCAGGCAGGTCACCTGATCACAGAAGGAGATCAGGTTGGTCAGGCACGACCAACTAAATCCATGCTGGCTGGGCCTGATCCCTTGGCTATCCTCTAAGTGCTGTGTGATTGCACTCAAGATGATCCACTCCATAATCTTGCCTGTCACTGAGGACAGGCTGACAGGCCTGCAATTCCCTGGCTCATCCAACTGGCCCAACTTGTGGATGGGCACCACATTGGCCAGCTTCCAGTGTTCTGGGATGTCTCCAGTGAGCCAGGACTGCTGAAAAATGATGGAGGGCAGCTTGGCCAGCTCATCTGCCAGCCCTCTCAGCACTCTAGGATGGATCCCAGTATCACAGTATCACTAAGGTTGGAAGAGACCCCAAGGATCATCAAGTCCAACCTGTCTCGATAGACCTCATGACTAGTCCATGGCACCAAGTGCCACGTCCAATCTCCCCTTGAACACCTCCAGGGACGGTGACTCCACCACCTCCCTGGGCAGCCCATTCCAATGATGAACGACTCGCTCAGTGAAGAACTTTCTCCTCACTTAGAGTCTAAACCTTCCCTGGCACAACTTGAGACTGTGTCCCCTTGTTCTGGTGCTGCTTGCCTGGGAGAAGAGACCAACCCCTTCCTGGCTACAACCACCTTTCAGGTAGTTGTAGAGGGCAATGAGGTCACCCCTGATCCTTCTCTTCTCCAGGCTAAACAATCCCAGCTCCCTCAGCCTCTCCTCATAGGGCTTGTGCTCAAGGCCTCTCCCCAGCCTAGTTGCCCATCTCTGGACACATTCAAGTGTCTCAATGTCCTTCTTAAACTGAGGGGCCCAGAATTGGACACAGTACTCAAGGTGTGGCCTAACCAATGCAGAGTACAGGGGCACAATGACCTCCCTGCTCCTGCTGGCCACACTATTCCTAATAGAGGCCAGGATGCCATTGGCCCTCTTGGCCACCTGGGCACACTGCTGGCTCATGTTTAGGTGGGTGTCAATCAGCACCCCCAGGTCCCTCTCTGTTTGGGAGCTCTCCAGCCACTCTGACCCCAGCCTGTAGCTCTGCATGGGGTTGCCGTGGCCAAAGTGCAGCACCCAGCACTTGGACTTGTTAAATGCCATCCCATTGGCCTCTGCCCATCTGTCCAGTCGGTCGAGGTCCCTCTGCAGAGCCTTTCTACCCTCTAACTGACCAACATCTGTTCCCAACTTGGTGTCATCTGCAAACTTGCTGATGACTGACTCAATCCCCTCATCCAGATCATCAATGAAGATGTTAAAGAGGATGGGGCCCAGCACTGATCCCTGGGGGACGCCACTGGTGACTGGCCACCAGCCGGATGTGGCACCATTCACCACCACTCTCTGGGCTCGGCCCTCCAGCCAGTTCCTAACCCAGCACAGAGTGTTGCAGTCCAAGCCACGAGTTGACTGCTTAGCCAGCAGTTTACTGTGGGGGACGGTGTCAAAGGCCTTGCTGAAGTCCAGGTAGACCACATCCACAGGCCTCCCCACATCCACCAGACGGGTCACCTGATCATAGAAGGAGATCAGGTTGGGGAGGCAGGACCTGCCCTTCCTAAATCCATGTTGGCTGGACCTGAGCCCTTGGCCATCCTTCAGGTGCGCAGTTATTGCCACCAGGATAATCTGCTCCATCACTTTCCCTGGCACTGAGGTCAGGCTGACTGTCCTGGAGTTTCCAGGTTCCTCCATCCGTCCCTTCTTGTGGATGGGGACCACCTTGGCCAGTTTCCAGTCATCTGGGACATCTCCAGTGAGCCAGGACTGGAGGAAAATGATGGAGAGCAGCTGGTCCCATGGACTTGTGGGGATCCTAGCAGCTGAGGAGATCTCTAACTATCCCCTCCTGGAACAGACAAAAACTATACTGCTCCCCGACTCCTCCTGCCAGCTCTGCAGGCCAGCTGTCTGGAAGACATTCTGTCCTGCTAGTAAAAATTGAGGCAAAAGAGGTGTTACGTACCTCTGCCTTCTGCTCAACCTTTGTTACAATGTTCCCCTCCATGTCAACCAAGGAGTGGAGGTTGTCCTTGCCCTTCCTCTTGCTATTAATGTATTTATAGAAGGACTTTTTGTTGTCCTTCACAGCAGAGTCCAGTTTAAGCTCCAAATGTGCTTTTGCCTCTCTAATTTTCTTCCTACAAGACCTAGCAACATCCTTAAACATCCCATGGGTTGCCTCACCTTTCTTCCAAAGATGATACACCCTCTTTTTTCCCTTAGTTCTATTAGAAGCTCATTACCCATTCAGGCTGGCCATCTGCCCCAGCGGCTCTTCTTCCAGCACATTGGCACAGCCTGTTCCTGTGCCTTCAACAGTTCTTCCTTGAAGTAGTCCCAGCTCTCCTGGACCCCTCTGTTTCTAAGGGCTGTTTCCCAGGGAACCTTCTGAGTTAGTTCCTTGAGTAGCCTGAAGTCTGCCCTCCGGAAGTCCAGAGTGGAGGTCTTCTTGCTACCCCTCTTCACTTGCCTGAATACTGAAAATTCAATTATCTCCTGGTCGCTGGCCCCTAAACAGCCTCCAGCCATCCCCACCAGCCCTTCCCTGTTGGTGAAGAGGAGGTCAAGCATAGCCTTACCCCGGTAGGCTCACTCAGCACCTGGGATAAGAAGCTGTCCTCCATGCACTCTAAGAACCTCCTAGACTGTCTCCTCTCTGCTGTGCTGAGATCCCAGCAGATGTCAGGCAGGTTGAAGTCGCCCATGAGAACAAGGTCAGGAGATCTTGAGACGGCCTTAAGCTGCCTATAGAATGATTCATGAACATCTTCATCCTGGTTGGGTGGTCTACAACAGACTCCAACCAGGATGTCTGCCCTGCTGGTCTTCCCTCTAATAGTCATTCACAAGCACTCAACCGGATCGTCCCTGATTTCCAGCTCAATTTCATCTAGTGCCTCCCTGATGTGCAGGGCTACCCCTCCACCCCTTCTTCCTTGCCTGTCTCTCCTGAAGAGCCTGTAGCCATCAATTGCAACGCTCCAGTCATGTGAGTCATCCCATCATGTCTCTGTGATGGCAACTACACCATAACTTTCCTGCTGCAACAAGGCTTCCAGCTTCTCCTTTTTTACCCATACTGTGTGCATTAGTGTATATGCACTTCAGCTGGGCTGCTGGTTTCACCCCTGAATCCAGCTTACCACCCTCAGACTGCTGTCTGGGGGGCCTGGTTCCAGCCCCTTCCCCTTCAAATCTAGCTTAAAGCCCTATCTATGAGACCTGCCAATTCCCTTCCTAGAATCTTTTTCCCTTTGGGGGACAGGCCATTCTCATATACTGTGACCTTTTCCCTCCTCTGGGACAGATGTACTCAATCTATTGCCAGCTGACCCGGTGCAGTAGAAAGTTCTTCAAGATCAAAAAAAACCAAAATTCTTTTGACTGCACCAGCCTCCAAGCCACTTGTTGACTATAGCTGCTGACCTGTTCCTTATGGTATTCCCCCCTGCAACTAAGGGTATTGAGGAAAAACTTATTTGTGCACCTGACCCCTCAACCAGATCTCCCAGGGCCCTGAAGTCATTTTTGATAGCCCTGGGAGTTCTGGTTGCAACATCATGATTCCCTAACTGTGTAAATATTAGGGGATAGTAGTCAGAGGGCTGCACCAGATTAGGCAGCCTTCTGGTAACATCACTAACTTGAGCTCCTGGGAGCAACAAACTTCCCTGTGAGAAGGGTTTGGCTGACATATGGGGCTTTCTGTTCCCCTCAGGAGGGAATCACCAATAACAATTACCCTCCTCTTTTTTTTAAGGGAGCAAGTCCTGATGTCAGGGGAAGGCTGTTTAACTTAGGCTGTTTAACCTTAGGCTGTTTTGCCTTAGGCTGTTTTGCCTCAGAG